>NC_056739.1:1981325630-1981595630 GCF_019279795.1 Protopterus annectens
ATATTTTCATTTTTTGTACATTTTGAGTCAGAAAAATAAGATTATTTTCTTCAGCAAAAAATCATAATCTAGAAAAAAAATAACATTTACTACGTTGGTATTTTGTCTCCTGAAGAAGTAAAACAAATCATGTAACCATACAGATTTAAATTACAAATTGCATGCATTTACCTTTGAAGATGAGCTCAACTGATTGTAGTCTCCTTTTTGTCCTGTTAGGTATATTTTAAGTAGAACCTTTCATCCTCATTTGTTATATCTTTACACTGTGGAAGAGAAACAGAGAAATGATAATGAGTTTTTTTTTCATTCATAAAGAAAATGCATTCTTAGTTCTCTGTGTGAAGAAACTGATACCTCCTATAAGAGTAAGTTTACCTTTTAAGATGAACAACAAGGTTTCTAAAGTAACAGCCATGTTGGGACATTGTCTTAGTGTGTAGAGAGGTGCACTGCGGTGATACTATACATTATTATGTTATGTTTCACTAACTCACTTGCTACAATGGCAACTCAATAAAACAGAACAAAGCAGAGAGAAGATGCAGCTGATCCAGCATAAGCAATAACCACCAGCAATGCCAAGCATATACATCAGTAATGCACTGTCTTCCTCATCAAATCCATCACAAGAAAGGAGTCATTGAAGAACCAAAAGCAACGTGCTAAGTTTGGAAAAAGAAAGGCTGTAAACGTTGAGAGTTGGAGGCAACTGCTCAGGCAAGACACATTGCTAGATACAATATAAAATAAACAATGTGCCAGATTGTATAATTTAATGCATTACATTCAGATATGCTAATGTGAGTTTATAATTATTTTGTGAGGAAACATGAAAAAATATATACCTGAGCCAGTACAGCTCACAGCTTAAGTAATGAATTTATTTCAATATGTTAGCTTTATAGTGGTACCTACAGAAGTGGGATTATTATACAGTCAATGCTGTTTGTTTTAATTTCTCCAAATCTTTTGGGTTTCTAATATCATGATGGGAATGGACCCCATTCCTAGGTCAAAGTACGATTAAAGTTCATGAAATTAGTATTGTTTCATTCTTTGATGTCAGCCAGAAGTGCTTTTCTCAGGACCTGCAATGTGTCCAGTAATAACTCCTTCTGCAATTGGTATGAAGTTACAAGTATTGGTATCATATCTAAATATGATTGTAGATTCTTTTTTATAAGACCCATTGCTCCTACTACTATTGGAACTGTCTGGGTATCTTTCTTCCACATAGCTCTCGTTTCTGCCTGCAAATCCTGATATTTTATGACTGTGTCTCTCTGTACACAAGACACTGTAGTCCCTGGGTGTGGCAATTTCAATGATCAATGCTACTTTTGTCTTCTTTTCATGGACCACTATATCTGGTTTTCTAGCATCTAGCATTTGAACTGTTGGTAATGGATGATCCCATGTGATGTAAAGTTCATCATTTTCTATGATGCTTTGTGGCTCATGTTTCCAGTGTTTTTCAGCCACTTCGATACCATAATGTTTGCACGATCCCCAGTGCAACAATTTTGCCATATTATTACGCCTTTCAGTATACAGTCCTTCTGCCATTAGTATGTCACAACCAGCAATGAGGTGTGGGACTGTTTCTGATTCAGTTTTACAAAACCTACATTTGTCTGTTGCTCCCACATGTTCATTGGACATTGTAAATCAGCATGTATGCAGCCCACTAACTTGGGCTACCAATATTAACCTTTCACCTCATGGTTTGAATTTGCTTTTCCTTAACCATTCCTGCATTTGTAACTGATCAACATGAGGTTCTTCCAGAAGTTTTCTATACTTGCAACTATATTTATGCATTTTCTACATTTCATGTCTTCTCATCTGGTCCTTCACCTTGTATTCTTTCTTTTGTTTTTTGGCACATTCAGTTGCTGCCTGATTTTTACCTACTTCTGGTTCGATTTCCATTCCTGCTTGATCCCGATATGCTTCTGTTAGATTAAGCAGAGAAGTCATCTTTGATTTATTCTCCTCATGTTTCAAAATGGTCACTACATTTTGGTCTTGTGAGGTCAGCAGATATGTGTGGAATCCCACGATTTCAGATCTGTACATGTAATCAATTTCAAGGAGGCCCATCCCTCCTTCGGAATGGGAATATACAATCTTGGTATGCACTGATTTTTCTAAATCATTTGGTGCTGTATGCAGTTGATAATGCACTAAGAGGACAGTCAGAACAGCAACTTCAGCAAATGATAGAGGACTGGAATGCAGAACTGAAGGCACATGGGATGAAACCAAGTACAGACAAGACAGTGGTCATGGCAATAGAAGAGGGAATCAAGTGTAGTTGAAGATAAGTCTTAATGAGGAGGCCAAAGTCAGAATTAGTGGTGCTATCACCAAATGGGACAAAGTGTCAAGGGTATTATGCAATGTAAGAATGCCAACAAAGCTAAAAAGTAAGGTGTACAAAACAGAGGTGCGATCAGTGCTAAAAGAAAGAACATCTGAGGAAGTTTGAGTTAGTAGACAAGAAGTGCTTGAGATGGATGACAGGAAGAAATGAAGACATAAGAGCAGAAGTCAGGGTAGCCTCAGTTACTGAGAAAGTCAAGAAGAACATATTACAGTTTGGCGACATGCGCAGGAAAGCAGAAGACAATAAGCAGATTTAGGAGACACGAAGAAATCAAGAGGAGTTAAGGATGTATAGAAAAGGGATGGACAGATTGCTTGAGAAAAGACTTGTGACAACTTTGCATGACTGTTTAAAAATGTAGAAGAGTGGCTTTGAATTCAGATAGGTAAAGACAGTTAACACGAGTACCTTACTCTATAGAAAAGTGGGAAAAGGGAGTGACTGATGATGATAATGACGTCTGTTCATAATACTTGGTGTGATATTATATTTTTCTGTGTATGATATGGTTGATGATAAATACATAATCTTAATTAGCCGGTCAGGTGTCTCGTTAGCTGTGTATGACATGTGAACTATCTGCAAGTAGCAATAAGGCTTTAAACACTGCAGCAGTGCATCTCCTTACTTAAGGAGCACTGTGCAGAATAAAACCTCCATCACAAATGTTTCTGCATGTACTATGAGCAAACCTAGGTCCTAATAATTAAGCTGAAAAAACACTAAATATAGCAAGACATTTATTGGTTCTTTGATTATTCCATTCTCCTTATATACATACACTTTTTAGATCAGAGCATCAGACTGTGTTCAAAATGTCAGTGATGACTGTTTATTTCTGGCAGTGGGAAAACCTTTTGATAATGTTTTAACCTTCAAATAAGGAAGCTGTTCATATTTCCAGGATGATTATATGACTTCATTAAAATTTACTTTGCCAAAATATGGTGGTGATATACAGAAATAGTACTAACAATATGACAATCTGATTTCTTGGGATACTATGTCTAACTATAAGCATATACAAAAATGCTCACAAAAAATGTGGGTGTTTTTATAAAAGTGCTCAAATTAAAAAAAATGTTATGTTGGGAAAGAAATATCAGTTGCCAAATAGAAAAATGAATTTTTATAAAATAATATTAATATAGAACAAACATCTGTTTCCAATAGGCTTATAAAAAATGGAAAGGTGGAAAAATTAGAAATTAACAAAATGTTGCTCCTCCACATAATTAAAATATTACAGCTGGTCGCAGTCTATTCACAAACTATGTAACCAAAGCATGGAATATACTATGTTTCTCTCTCACTAAAAATAAAACATCATATCAAAAATTTAGACTGAAGGTAAAGTCACAGCTGCAGAATCTCTGGCTTTGCCCCTACACTAACCCTGGATAAGTACCCCGAGACTAAATCGTAATTTCACACTTCTTTCTACCCTTCATCTACTTCTTTCTCGTCTGTTTTACATAACCTTTCATCTCTATACTCTCACCCACTTGCCATAACTGACTATTACTCTTCACTTTGCCCCTCACTTCAGCCTTCTTACTTTCACCTAAAAAATGTATTTACCCCTTTATCTCCTCCTTCTTACACCAGCTGCTGACTAGCAAAAAAAAAAAAACTACAGCACAAAAGGATGCTGTGTTTCTCTAACTTTCTGTCTGTTTTATTTTTTTATTATGAAACCGCTTACTGAAGTATTTAATACTACTGTGTATTGAATTATGCTTACCATCTTCCTTTGCTCAAAATAATAATCTGTATCTGTGCCTTACTGTACTATCTGCAATGACTTTATTGCTATTCAGACCTTCAAAGTACTATTGAATGATCTTTCTAATTATGTATAAACTTTTACAAACTGTCTTTATTCACTAGACTAGGCATACACTTGTGAAATATTATTTTTCTGCACTTTTCACAAGAGTTTGCATGCACTTGTAAAATGCTGTTTTTTCTACACTATGTATATATCTTTATTTAATATATATCATTTGGAGCTTTTATGAGCCGCGGTGGTGCAGCGGTGGTGTTGTTGCCTCTCAGCAAGAGGTTCTCCCATTCGATTCTCGGCTGGAGCGCCTTCTGTGTGAAGTCTGCATGTCCTCCCTGCGGTCAAGTGGCATTCGAAAGACATGCGTAGAATGGGCGTGCCTTCACTGAAGGTTGGGCAACGAGCTGACACCCGTAAAAAATCTACTGCCAATCATTAGCGGACCGGAGTTCTGCTGTGGCGACCCCTAACCGGGAAAAAGCCGAAAGAAGAACATCATTTGGAACTTTTCTACCTGGACCTGCAGTGCCCAGTTGGACTTTCCTAGTCAACAAATGCAATAAATAAATAAATATTTTAAACATTAACCATAATAACCAACAAGTATACAAAGAAAAAAAAAAAACAACAAAAATGAAGTATAACAGATAAGCCTTTAATAACTACATAAGTGAGGGTAGGAAATATGACTCTCAAGCTGTTGCCTTCCCAGTAATGTAGAAGAAATTATGACAACTAAGATACATGTGGTAGAATAGACAACAATAACCAATAAGAAGAACTATTCCAACAGCAACCCATTGGTGTACAACTAGTATAAACTCAAATAACATCCACCACCACTGTTGTGAGGAAATGGATGACTTTTATTAAAAAACAAGAAACAGTATAAAAATGGTAAGCACTTTCGCAACATACTGTCATTTATTCAGACCATTTAAAAACACAATAAAAGCACAGTCTTAATAAATACTTGAAACAATTAAGAACATCCAATAATCCTCAAAAGATTATGAATAAATTAACTCTGAATATTTACTGAGCCTACCACACCATCTAACCAACCAGATATAACCTAATAAAAATATCCAATCATACACATACAAAAAAAATTATCTAGCCTATCAATATCCAAAAATGCCTGTACTGTGATTGAGCAGATAGCTACAGTGTCAGAAACTCGTTGCCTAATGTCCAACCAATTGAATAAAACAACACTCATGCCCAAGCACCAATCAAAACTGGAGACATTCTGCAGTCAGCTGACTGAGATCTAAAACAAATAATCAACTAGGAGGTCATTCTTTGTAAACAATAGTACAATCTGGCAAATTTGCTAAAAATATTACTAAAAGTATATTAGAGATCATCATGGATCAACAGGTAATTTAATGCAGAAGTGTATCTCTCAGAAGGAGGGAGAGAGGGAGGTTAGTGTTGTACAAGGGTGTATCTCCCATTGAAATGCAAAGCATTCCAAGCAGGAGATAAAAATATATTACATTCTACAAATGATATTAATAGTCATGGTATTACAGTGAAGGATCAGTGATGCTAAAAACCTTCCAAAATTATCAGTAGCATTTTTTGTCAGCTATGCAATGAAACTCATGCAATTTTTAAGTCCCATGAAGACAGAATTTTTTTGTACTCAAAAACACATACTTAAAAAATTCTTAACACATCCAACACATTAACAATTTCCCTAATATTTAAGTTGTGCAAGTCATAATGCCACACATACAGTGTCAGCAGCTGCAGTAAAGCAAAGTACCATTTGTGAGAGATGCACCTACATTATGAAACTGGAATCATAGCTCTCTCGTGCAACAGACAGCAATACAGAGTGGGATGTCAGCCCACCTACCATGACTCCTACTCATGACACACAGCATATACATAGACCGACATATGCAGAGGTACGCCCCAAAAAATCTAGCAAAACAACTCCAAGAGAAAAAAAAAACAATCCACAACCGGCCACAGTAAAAAACGAAGAAATTTAATATAAAACAGCACTTAAAACTACTCTGGCGCCCCGGCTCGCAGCCTTCCAGGAGTAATACAAAATTAACAAATGTTACACAACTTATATATAATTCATTCATTAACAACAATTATTCAATTAATTAATGACACAATTGCTTCCAATTAATTTCTAAATTCAAACCCACAGTTAACACTGTATCAAACTTTAAAATGTAGATTCTTTATAAAACAGTTTATCTTTAATATTACACATTTCACCAGCCTGCATGGAAATTTGTTCCAAAACACAACCCTGCAGCAAGGAATAGTCAACATTGTGTCTGTCTTTAAAATGCATGGCAATATTACTCCAGTGGCGGCTGGTGATTTCATATCAAAGGGGGGGCTGCAGGAGACTGCTGAATAGGTGGGGTCAAGGGGAATGGGGTGTGGTCAACTAGAAAGGGGAGGAGTTAAAACCACAAAAACTAACTTTAATTAAATACGCTGCCCTGGGTGGCAAACCATCATTATGAGAGTCCAGTCAAGACAAAAATAAGTCTAGAAGAATAAAAATATTTCAATGCATTGGCTGCATGATAGCTTACTTAATATCTAGATGGAAACAAAAGGTTGTGAGGCATGAAAAAATAAATTACTTTTTAAATACATTACTGGAATGCCAGTCAAAATCAAGTATAAGGAAAACCAGAAGCACTCAACTCAAACCACTTCTCCTTGCACTGCAGTTCTAATTATAATTTATATTCAGCTTTATTAAAGTACCAAGTAACATGCTGAAAGTAGAAATCTCTGTGATGCCCCCACTTGTAAAAATGTTTCTTATCCAAAAAAGACCTGCTGCCTGACAACTATCTACTTGTTTCATGGAGAAAACATTATCAAAGTAAAAAATGAAAAGCAAACAAGAAACAAGCTCAAGATACATTGCTTAAAGGATTACTGCACAGGTTATGGACCACACATGATTGGCATTCTGTTTAGTTTATAGGTAAAGTCTGTAGAGATGACTGGAAGTCTCCAACAAGTGTAATGAGCTTTTTAAAATAATGGAATCCTGTCCTTTAATACCCAAGGCTTATACATTATCTAGTCAAGTATTCTCTGCATGGCAACAACAGAAAGGCTTTCAATGTTGGCAGTTCTTTAACAGTATGCTTATTAAAGCTTACTTGCATCTTACGTCTCAGACAAGCTTACCTTATGGTCATTAAAGCACTGCTACTTAAACACAGAGCAACAGGCACTTTCTGAGTAATAAGCATAAATCTGAGTAATAAGCATAAATCAACAGTACAAAAATATGACAGAAACCAGACCGTTCTGCAAAATCAAGGACAGATGAAAAGCCACTGTAGTACTTGTGTCTACCTTGGATGGGGGGACACACTGCACATTTACACTGCATAACTACTCCTTGTCTTGCTTGGACACATCCAGAGTCACTATGTGGGGGAGTGGGGTGCAACAAGTATGTCACAATTTGGAATGTCTCTGGCTGACTGTGATAGCCCTGACACATTTGTCATACCTCTGCAACCTCAGAGCAAGAAATCTGGACAAAGCCATACACAGAAGTGGGACAAAGGCCCAAAAATAAGGACATTTTTTAAAATATTGCTCTAATAAACTTAGAAAGATAATAGAATAGGTCTTTCATTAGTATGAATTTTCTGAATTGTCTGTCATTATTTTCTAACTTCAGTCTTTAGTGATTTGTCACTAATTTGCCAAAAAACACAATTTTATGAAAAATGGACCAAAAATGTGATGCAAAAATATAAAATAGCCACACAATACAGCTGGGAACCTGTCAAAGAAGGGTCACTTTATTATTAGTACTGCTAACTTGAGCAGCTGACAAAATAAAAGAATCTACATGCATTTCAAGTAATCTATAACTTTGATTATTACAGTTATTTCTTAATTGTAAACTCTCCATGTTTTCTTCCAAAATTGCTATTTTGCGGAAGGATTATTAGGGGGAAAAGCAACATTTTGAGCCAAAATCGGGGACAGTTGAGAGGTTGGCTATGCCTAATTCTATAAAGCAATTTATTTGCATGTACCTCTCAACCTGTTAATGCAGTAAATCTGAACAAGGCCAAATATATTGGGGGAACATATAAACAGTACTAAAAATTGCTCTTGTATAAATTGAGACAGTTGATAGAACAGCTCTTACTTTAGCATGCATTTTTCTGAAGGTTATGAAGTCTGAAACTCAGTGTATCATTATTTAGTGACTTAATTCCTAAATGATTTGCCAGAAAACTACAAATTTTATGAAGAACAAACCAAAAATAAGAAGCAAAAACCTATTCATTCTTTGAAAATCTGGACAGTTGGGAGTTATAGTTCAGCTGGGCCTGTCTGGGTTTGCTGCCCTTCCCCCCGACAAAATCATGGTTGAATGAGGCTTCTGCAGCCATTCCAATGAACCATTACTTGGCTATTTCACTCCATTTACCATAAACACTAATGTGCATACTGCTTTACTTCTATGATGAGTTGGACTTCATTTGAAAGTTTTAGTTTGTATTTTACAGCACAAACACTAAGCCATCTGCTAAACAAAGCAATGCAGTCTCACAATGAAAACTTAGCATTAAAACTTCTCTGCCCTTGAAACTCACATTCATTGAAACAGCATTGAAACCCACATTCAAAGAAAATACATTTTGCCAGTGGCACATAAAGATTAATTTTGGGCTGTTTTCAAATCATAGGCCCCTTGCATATGAAACATACATGTGCTCTTCGATACACCTTCCTCATTGTACTAAATTATATTTCTTGTACAATACAGTACAGTTGTTAGAGGGCGTTTTAAATTTGTTTTGAACATTTGTCCAGTAAGCAATGAAACAAAACGTATGCACCCATAATGGCAAAACTGCCCAGTTCAGAACATTTATCATAAAAGTCTACTCAGACTTCCACAGTCCACCATTATTAGTAAATATGCACAATTCTACAGTCTACCATTATCAGTAAATATGCACAATTCTACAGTCCGCCATTATCAGTAAATATGCACAATTCTACAGTCCATTATCAGTAATAAATATGCACAATTCTACAGTCCATTATCAGTAAATATGCACAATCTCTGAAGAAGTAAAAGTCATCTAAATAATTCCACATTAAAGAAATCTGTAACTAATGAAGAGGTTGCTGCTAGCAAACACCTTTATATTTCATGGTTTCATCGAAAAATAAAGTGTCTGTTGCCCCTCAGGAATAAATTGCCTATATTACATTAAAAAATGATAAGCTAGTAATATTGCAAGAGGAAATGGATGGCAAACTGATAACAGACTCATAGTTAGTATCTTCACCAAGGAGAACATTCTCAGTACGGCAGCATCCACCCCTTGTGGGAGTAGAACCCACAGCCTTCTGCATCAAAAGCAAGTACACAACCTGTTGTGCTATTAACAAGGCAAACCAGCTTCACTTAAGCAACACTAAACTTCTGTTCCCCTGCAGCTCTCAGCTCCTTGTAAAATCTACTCAATACTCAACTGCATCTCAACTGCGCAGCACAAGAAAACTGGAAAAAGCCAAAATGTATTGGGGGGGGGTCAAAAGCCCAGAAACCAGGAACACATTAAACATTGCTTGTATAATCTTGGAAAGTTGCTAGAATAAACTGATGTGCTACCAACATACATTTTACTGCCAAGGTCCCTGTGCAAAACAGTAAGAGCAACATACCACTAAGCCAAATCAGCTGCTTTGTGAAAGAGAAATGCTGTGTTACCACCATACATTTTACTGCCAAGGTCCCTGTGCAAAACAGTCAGAGCAACATACCACTACGCCAAATCAGCTGCTTTGTAAAAGAGAGGAAGACTTAAACTTAAATGGCTATCATTTAGTGAATTCAGTTCTCACCATAGCTGTCAACCTCTTAGTACAAAACACCTGGACAAACCCAGTAATGAGGGAATACAGCCCTCAAACATATTCAGTGAATTCAGTTCTTGCCATAGCTGTCAACCTTAGCACAAAAAACCTGGATGAAGCCAATAATGGGGGAATACAGTCCCAAAAATAGGGACAAATTTCAAATATTCATCTTATAAACTTAGAAAATTGCTAGAATAAAAGGTTGTGTTACGGTTGTGTTACTATGTATTTTCTGAAGAACATGAAGTATGAAATTCAAATGCCTGTCAATTTTACTGCTGACAGAACAAAAACAATTTTCAGCAGACACAGGGAGAAATACTGCAGACACGTCTTTGCAAAATGACAGGGCACCAGAGCAAATCCACACAAACACAGGAAGGAGATGCAGACTCCACACAGAAGGCACCCCAGCCAAGAATAAAACCAGAAAACCTAGAGCTGTGAGACAACAATACTACCACTGCACCATCAAAACATACAAGAAATTAAACATTTAGAAACCTGAGGTCTGAAATTCAAATGCCTGTCAATTTTATTTAACATTTGTTAATCAGGACAGTCTGACGTGGAACAAAAAAAAATTTTCAGCAGAGGCCCAGGAAGAAATAATGCAGACATGTCTTTGTAACATGGAAGGACACAAAAGCAAACCCACACAAACACAGGGAGAAGATGCAGACCCCACAAAGAAGGCAACGCAGCCAAGAATCAAACCTGAGAACCTGCAGCTGTGAGGCAACAATGCTACCACTGCACCATCAAATATCAAGCATTGCACCATTTACAAACCACAGATATTATGAGGGAACAGATCAGATCAAATATGAGGCAAAAATCTGCAATTTATTTTTACAAATGGTGGTGGGTAGGGAATTCAGGTCTTTAACACTTGCATGCAAGGTACAGGGTTCAAGCCTGAGGTATTCCCTACCACACACATACACACCTGTAGTAGCAAACCACAAAAACTAAATATACTGCCCTGGGTGCCAAACCGTCATTATAAGAGTCTAATCAAGACAAAATGAAGTGTAGAAGAATAAAAATATTTCAATGCATTGGCTGCATGACAGCTTAATATCTAGATGGAAACAAAAAAGGTTGTGAGGCATGAAAAAATAAATTACTTTTTTTAAATACATTAATGGAATGCCAGTCAAAATCAAGTATAAGAAAAACAAGCAGCACTCAACTCAAACCACTTCTTGCACTGCAGTTCTAATTATAATTTATATTCAGCTTTATTAAAGTAACAAATAACATGCTGAAAGTAGAAATCTCTGATGCCCCACTTGTAAAAATGTTCCTTATCCAAAAAAAAGACCTGCTGCCTGACATCTACTTGTTTCATGGGGAAAACATGGTCAAAGTAAAAAATGAAAAGCAAACAAGAAATAAGCTCAAGATACATTGCTTAAAAGGATTACTGTACAGGTTATGGACCACACGATTGGCATTCGGTTTACGGGTAAAGCCTGCAGAGATGACTGGAAGTCTCCAAGTGTAATGAGACTCTTAAAATAATGTAATTCTGTCCTTTATTACAAATACTGGCATATGCATTTCAATACCCAAGGCTTATACATTATCTAGTTAAGTATTCTCTACATGGCAACAGAAAGGCTTTCAGTGTTGGCAATTCTTTAACAATATGCTTATTAAAGCTTACTTGCGTCTTGCAATCTCAGCCAAGCTTACCTGATGGTCATTAAAGTGTTGCTACTTAAACACAGAGCAACAGGCACTTTGAGTAATAAGCATAAATCAACAGTACAAAAAATATGACAGAAACCAGACCATTCTGTAAAAATCAGGGACAGATGAAAAGCCACTCTAGTACTTGTGTCTACCTTGGATGGGTGGGATTCTCTGCACATTCACACTGCATAACTACTCCTTGCCTTGTTTCGACACATCCAGAGTCACTACATGGGGGAGTGGGGTGCAACAAGTATGTCACAGTTTGAAATGTCTCTGGCTGACTTGTGATGGCCCTGACACATTTGTCATACCTCTCAACCTCAGAGCAAGAAACCTGGACAAAGCCATACAAAGAAATGGGACAAAGGCCCAAAAATAAGGACAATTTTTAAAATATTGCTCTTATAAACTTAGAAAGCTAATAGAGGTCTTGCATTAGTATGAATTTTCTGAATGGTATGAAATCTGAAACTCAAATGTCTGTCATTATTTTCTAACTTCAGTCTTTAATTATTTGTCACTAATTTGCCAAATAAAACACAATTTTATGAAAAATGGACCAAAAATGTGATGTAAAAATATAAAAATAGCAACACAATACAGCTGGGAACCTGTCAAAGAAGGGACAGTTTAATATTAGTACTGCTAACTTGAGCAGCTGACAAAATAAAATAATCTACATGCATTTCTGAAATAAAAGTAATCTGATTATTACAGTTATTTCTTAATTATAAACTCTCCATGTTTTCTTCCAAAATTGCTATTTTGCGGAGGGATCATTAGGGGGAAGAGCAACATTTTGGGCCAAAATCAGGGACAGTTGAGAGGTTTGGCTATGCCTAATTCTATAAAGCAATTTATTTGCATGTACCTCTCAACCTGTTAATGCAATAAATCTGGACAAAGCCAAATATATTGGGGAAACATATAAACAGTACTAAAAATTGCTCTTGTATAAACTGGGACCGTTGATAGAACAGGTCTTACTTTAGCATGCATTTTTCTGAAGGTTATGAAGTCTGAAACTAGTGTGTCATTATTTAGTGACTTAATTCCTAAATGATTGCAGAAAACCACAAATTTTATGAGGAACAAACCAAAAATAAGAAGCAAAAAATCTATTCATTCTTTGAAAATCTGGACAGTTGGGAGGTATAGTTCAGCTGGGGCTGCCTAAGTTTGCCGCCTTTCCCCCTCACAAAACCATGGTCGAATGGAGCCTCCCCCTGCAGCCATTCCAATGATCCATTACTTTGCTATTTCACTCCATTTACCATAAACACTAATGTGCATACTGATTTACTTCTATGATGATTTGAACTTCATTTGAAAGTTTTATTTTGCATTTTACAGCACAAACACTAAGACATCTGCTAAACAAACTTGGCATTAAAACTTCTCTGCCCTTGAAACTCATATTCATTGAAACAACATTAAAACCCACATTCAAAGAAAATACATTTTACCCGTGGCAGATAAAAATTAATTCTGGGCTGTTTTCAAATCATAGGCCCCTTGCATATGAAACATACATGTGCTCTTTGATACACCTTCCTATTGCTTTGAACATTTTTCCAGTAAACAATGAAGCAAAACTGCCCAATTCAGAACATTTCTATCATAAAAGTCTACTCAAACTTCTACAGTCGACTATTATCAGTAAATATGCACAATTCTACAGTCCACCATTATCAGTAAATATGCACAATCTCTGAAGTAGTAAAAAAGTCATCTAAATAATTCCACGTTAAATAAATCTGTAATGAAGAAGTTGCTGCTAGCAATCACCTTTATATTTCATGGTTTCATCGAAAAATAAAGTGTCTGATGCCCCTGAGGAATAAATTGCCTAAATTACATTAAAAATAAGCTAGTAATATTGCAATAGGAAATGGATGGCAAACTGATAAGAGGCTCCTAGTTAGTATCTTAACTTTCAGTACGGCAGCATTCACCCCTTATAGGAGTAGAACCAACAACCTTCTGCATCAAAAGCAAGTACACAACCTGTTGTGCTATTAGCAATGTGAGCTGACCTAGCATAATCAGCACTAAACTTCTGTTCCCCTGCAGCTCTCAGCTCCTTGTAAAATCTACTCAATACTCAACTGCATCTCAATTTCGCAGCACAAAAACTCTGGAAAAAGCCAAATTTATTGGGGTGGGTCAAAAGGGCAAAAACCAGGGACACATTAAACATTGCTTGTACAATCTTGGAAAGCTGCTAGAATAAAATGCTGTGTTACCACCATACATTTTACTGCCAAGGTCCCCGTGCAAAAGAGTCAGAACAACATACCACTATGCCAAATCACCTGCTTTGTGAAAGAAAAATGCTGTGTTACCACCGTACATTTTACTGCCAAGGTCCCAGTGCAAAACAGTCAAGAGCAACATACCACTACGCCAAATTGGCTGCTTTGTGAAAGAGAGGAAGACCGAAACTTAAATGGCTATCATTTAATGAATTCAGTTCTCACCATAGCTGTCAACCTCTTAGCACAGAACACCTGGACAAACCCAGTAATGAGGGAATACAGCCCTCAAACATATTCAGTGAATTCAGTTCTTGCCATAGCTGTCAACCTTAGCACAAAAAACCTGGACAAAGCCAATAACAGGGTATTACAGTCCCAAAAATGAGGACAAATTTCAAATAGTCATCTTATAAACTTAAAAAATTGCTATAATAAAAGGTTGTATTACTATATATTTATTGCTAGAATAAAAAGTTGTTTTACTATGTATTTTCTGAAGAATATGAAGTCTGAAATTCAAATGCCTGTCAATTTTACTTCTGACGGAACAAAAACTATTTTCAGCAGAGGCCCAGGGAGAAATACTGTAGACGCATGTCTTTGTAAAATGGCAGGACACCAGAGCAAATCCACACAAACACAGGGATAAGATGCAGACTCCACACAGAAGGCACCCCAGCCAAGAATCAAACCAGAAAACCTATAGCTGTAAGGCAACAAAACTGCCACTGCATCATCAAATATGCAAGAAAGTAAACATTCAGAAACCTGAAGTCTGAAATTCAAATGCCTGTCAATTTTATTTAACATTTGTTAATCAGGACAGTCTAACTTGGAACAAAAAAAACAATTTTCAGCAGAGGCCCAGGAAGAAATAATGCAGACATGTCTTTGTAACATGGGAGGACACAAAAGCAAACCCACACAAACACAGGGAGAAGATACAGACCCCCCCCACAAAGAAGGCACCCCAGCCAAGAATCAAACCCAAAAACCTGCAGCTGTGAGGCAACAATACTACCACTGCACCATTAAATATCAAGTGTTGCGATATTTACAAATCACAGATATTATGAGGAATAGATCAGATCAAATATGAGGCAAAAATCTGCAATTTTTTTACAAATGGTGGTGGGTAGGGAATTCAGGTCTTTAACACCTGCATACAAGGTACAGGGTTCAAGCCTGAGGTATTCCCTACCACACCACCATGAGTCTAACCACCAGTATATTGCACCTGGGGCATTTTCACACAGACACACACACACAGAGTAAACGTCCACTGCCAATGAACTCGAATCCAAACCCTGCCCGTTGCGAGATCCTAAATTCCTAACTGCTGACATTGCAGTCCGACCCCGACACATTTCCCCAGCGGGTTCCCAGGATAGTCTATGCAGTTTAAAACTGCATAGACTTCTGGGAAGCTCCGTTGTCCATGGTTCCCAGTCAGGACTGCTGCTGAGACATCTGCGCATGCTCCAGACTGTCTAGTGCGCATGCGCGAAGTCCGCAAAATTTTTAATTTTTTTTTTCTATTTATTTATTTTTTTTATTTTTAGTTGAGGGGGCTGCAGTCCGGCAGTCCAATAGCATGGGCCACCCCTGTATTACTCTCAGCTTTGTTCTTTTTTATGTCCCTAATATGTTCTTGCAATCTTACTTTAAATTTTCTTTTACTTTCCCCTATGTAATCTAAGTCACAGGGGCACCTTAAGGCATATATAATGCCTCCACTGTCACAAGAAAAGCTACCAGTAGGTAAAAAATGAACACCATTTATTTTAACAAAAGTTGTAACAATATAGGGACATATACTACAACTCCCACAGGGGTGTGTACCCATCAAAGAGGGATTCACATGCACCCTATCACTAGGGAAAATAAAAACACTTGAAGTTAAGAACTGTTTTAGATTCTTACCCCTGTGTAGAAAAAAGGACAGTGAGAAATTAAATTCTTAACGTCACTGTCCTGCATCAAAAACTTCCAACAATTATTTAATATAGCCCTTATTTACTTACAAAAAATCTACCTAAACACCTGATACCTCCAAAACACATACATACTAAACCAGCTATAACACCCAAAACACAAAATACACATAATGGCACAAGCACAAGTGTTTCACCATCAAAGCCCATAAGGCAATGCACATCCACTCCAAATATTTTAGTCATAGGAGACTCTATAGTGTGACACACAGACATCACTCTCACCAGGCTGAACAAGGAGAAAGTCATGATCAGCTGTCTTTCTGGTGCCAGGATTCATCAGACTTTTTCTGCAATATCATTATACAAATTTGACAAAGGACAATTAGACATTTACACTATCACCAAGGCAGTAAATTAATGTTCACTTCAAGAGGATAATCAATGGTTCATACAAAGGTAATTATTTTATATTCAACTTCCAGTCTCCTTAAAAAATTAGGAAGAATTAAATATTTGCTTTCTCTAAAACCAGCAGCACAATTTAAGTCATCAAAATTGTGATTTTACTCTATGTTAACAGACATCAATATGTCAAACCATATGGTACAGAGGTATACATGAATACTAAAGTCAAAACTTAGATTTGCAGGAGGTAATCAAGACCTTCCCACTTCAGAAATACATGTTGTTTAACAACATAAATCATAATTACTTTTTCTTTTAAGTAGGTAAGGCCACTAAGCACAACTCTCTCTTTTCAGTGGCAACCCTAAAAAACTGATTAAATGATATGTTCCGGGTTACAATAGAGAAACAAACCTAGAACTCCAGAATGAAGCTTGTTAGCTTGATATATTTTTATAATTTATAGCAGATATTCATAGGAATAAATCCAGCAGAGCCAGCTGACTGCTCTCATTACTGTCATTCAAACCATTTCCACATAATTTTCAGTGTATGGACTGTATGTGAATAAGAAACAATTTTAAGGTGTGAAGGTACTGAAATTCATGTAAACTCTGCTACTGTTTTCCCGCTAGGACTTTTTATGTTACATTTTTCATATGGTCTGGGAGGGAATGACATACCAGATATATTTTGAATAAGGACTGCTCCCCCCTCTTCTATTTGAAGTTTCTCATAGGTTTGTACTAGGCTAACTGCCCTTGCGAGCCATTGTAAGCCTAGATAATTATTCCTTGTGAGACTCAAACCCTGCAACTTGTGTTTGTAAGGCAAACACCTTAACCATTAGGCCACCCTCCCAACTCACTTTAAGATTTTACCCATATGAATACATAAATGAGACAGAGTCAGTTTCATAGACAGCAATAATAAATTTTCTTCTAAATGATCTGGTAAAGGATACAAGAAAACCTGTCAACCAATTGATGTGTATTCCAACATTACAGAACAATATTACAAGATCAGACAAATCTACCAAATTGTAGAAAATATAGGAATTAATAACTGATCAACACACTGATTAAAAAGTGACTACTTGGATATCAGCAGTGTCAAGATTGTACTTCTACAACCATCCAGCACACTTTTAACTGGCAGTGAATGTACAGGAACCTTCATGCCTCTTACAAGATGTTCCAGATCTTATCTCCTATTATGGTAACACCATGATGTGTCTTGATGTATCAGAAGTACACAGCACTGTAATACATGGTAACCTCAAAACACATAGGGTTTCATGAAGAATATTAGAGAAACCTAGAATCAACTATTTGGCAAAAAATAAAGTTACGGTTTAAAAATTTTTATTAAACATCCCTTCTACTATCCTTATCTGGATAGCCCAAGAGTGGCAAGCCACTGCAGCAAGAATACTTAAAAGATGGCAACACCTAAAAGCCTCGGACAGAAGAGTTTTACATTGTTCAGTAAGCCCTTAAAGAATCATTAATGATCAGGAACTATATATTGACTACATAGCATCTAAATGGAGCAGAGCAGTCATGTTAGTTGCAAAAGATTGATCCATAGATTGCATCAGAGCTTTACTTGCAAAAGAATGCAACCAATATTTAATCTTGCATTAATCATTTACAAAGCATTCAAAGTTAAGAAAGTGGAATGAGTGTCTATGTAAGGGCTACTGATACTCAAGTACTGTAAGCTAGCTTATAGGTTCATAGGTTCATAGGTTCATACTAGGCAATCTGCCCTAGGGCATTTATAAGCCTAGCCAGAATGTGTTTGGCTTTCGCCACCCATTTTAAATTTATTTTGCTATGCCCTTTTTCGAGGTTAGTATACTGTGCCTCTATCTAACAGTGACACAGAAGTGATACCCGGGGTAAACCTACGATCTCCCATTCACTCATCAAGATTCCTCTTGAAGAGAGTCAATGAGGGACTCTGCCTAATCTGGACTGGGATTTTATTCCAGAGTGAAGGGAGCCTCTGGGTTATGAATCTGTCCCTCCAGCATGTCCTATTTATTTCAGTGCTGAGGTTCAAGTCTCTCGAGCGCGTAGCTCGACGGGATTTGGATTTTCTGAGGTGCAGCATGTCCATTAATTCCGGGTTGGACATGGCTTTATACGTCAGGCACAGATCGCCTCTGAACAGGCGGTATGCCACTGAGTAGAGCTGGAGTTTCTTTAACCGGGCAGCATATGGCATCTGTTTGAGCCCTTTGATCCTCTTGGTGAGGTACTTTTGGGGTCTTTCCAGTTGCTGCAGGTGTCTGGTAAGGTACATCCCAAAAGGGCATTGTACTCAATTATGGGCCTGATGAGGGATGAGTAAAGAGGCACGATGACCTCCCTGATCTAGATGTGAATCCCTTCATGATTAGGTGGGCTATATAAAATGTTTTTCTAACCACTTTGGCCACGTGGTTGTCAAATGAGAGATTGCTATCAACTTGGGTCCCCAGGTCCCTAATTACTTCTTCTGTACTTAATGGATTTCCACCTATGTGGTAATTTGTGGGCACTTTGTTTTGCCAAAGGGGATGACTATACACTTTTGGCATTTAGCTTGAGGCCATGGCACTGGCACCAGTTGTCTGTTTCTATGAGGCCCTTTTGGAGGATGCTTGTGTCGGCTGGAGAGTCGATTATGGCACCCAGTTTGCAGTCATCTGCGAACTTGGTCAGCCACAGTCCTTCCGTGTTGGCCTGTACCTCCGAGAAATATATACCGAACAAGAGAGGTCCCAGGACTGAGCCTTGTGGGACACCACTTGTAACTGGTTTGGAGTCTGACATGGCTCCAGCAATTCTAACCATGTGGGTACTGTCCTTGAGCCAGTTTGCAATCCATCTAGTGACATAGGGGTTTATATTTAAGCTGGTGAGCTTATCTATAATGCCCGAGTGGGGTATTGTATCGAAGGCTTTTGCAAGGTCCAGGTAGGCTGTGTGGACCACCTTCCCGTCGTCAATGGCCTTGGTGACTGTTTCAAAGAAATCAACCAGGTTTAAGAGGCAGGATCTGCCCTTAACAAAGCCGAACTGGGTAGGATCCAGTGTTTGTAGGTCCCCAATATCTTTATTTATGAGGTCCATGATGATCCTTTCCATAGCTTTGCAGATCAAGCTAGTCAGGCTTATGGGGCGATAGTTTCCAGGATCCGTTGAGGCACCACCTTTATGGAGAGGGACCACTGTTGCTGTACGCCACTCTTTGGGCACATATCCTGTAGTAAGGCTGAGATTGAACAGTAGTTTTATGTTTGGGTTTAGCTCTTCTTTGAGTTCATGTAGGACGCAGCCCGAGACACCATCTGGTCCCATTGATGCTGTGTTTTTTGCTTCGGAGAGGGCGGCTCTTACCTGAGCATCTGAGATGTCAGGGGGGCAGCACTCTGCTGGGATAGATATTTGCCCTTTTGGTGGGGAGGGGAGGGAGAAGTTTGCGCTGAACCTGTCAGCTAGGATGTTGGCAATGTCTGTGGGTTTGGTGTATTTTTTGTCATTTTGGACTAATTCTGAGCATATCTGGGAATTACCACCCAGGTTCCTAACATAACTAAAGAAAGCCTTGTGATTATCCTTAGTGTCCTGTGCAATTTTCTCTCGAAGCTGGCCTTAGACAATTTTATGTGTGCCCGTAGTTTTTTGCTAATACTGATCAGTGATGCCTTCCCTTTTTGGGATTTTGCTTTATCATTTAGTAGCTTCCTCCTTCTATTGTATAGTTTGTTTATGGCTGGGGTCCACCAGACAGGACGTCTGCCTTTGGAGGATTGGGTCTTCGTTTTATTTGGGATCGCATGATCCATGCATTCCTGAAGGTGTTCATAGAATGCGTTTATAAAGGATTCTGCAGTCTGGGCTGTATTTTCCACAGGCCCGGGGGCTTTGAAGGATTCCACCTCAGTTTTGAGGAGTGTAAAATTTGCTTTAGAGAAGTTTTTCACTGTGGTTTTCTGGGCAGGGGGTGGGGTCGGGATGTGAATATCCAGTGAGATTAGTTTATGGTCTGATCTTACCAGTGAGGGACACACTTCTGGTCTGGAGCATAGAGTCCCCATGTTGGTGATGATCAGGTCCAGTATGTTTTCCCCTCTTGTGGGACTGGTAACAAGTTGTTCCATAGCATTTGAGTTTATAAATTCTAGGAACCTTTGGGCTAGGGTGTTGGAGCTAGAGTAATGCTCCCAGTCTATGTTTGGGTAGTTGAAGTCGCCCAATATAATGGTGTTTGGAGAGACCTTCATATTTTCCAGTGTTCTCAGGAAGGCCGAGTGGGGTTCCTGGGTTTGGGAGGGTGGTCTGTAGCAGGCTATAAACTGGGAGGCAGTTTTACCCACTGTTAGTTGCACATGGATAGTCTCTGATGCTTCGTGCTGTGCCACCAACCTGGAGGTGTGGGTATCTTTGATGAATATCAATACTTCCCCTCCTTTTGTGGTTCGGTCCAAGTTTTGGGGCGAAAAGCATGGTATGAGGTATAACCTGGTAGTGCTGGGGTGCTCTCGGGAGCCCTGAACCAGGTTTCTGTTACTGCACAGATATCGATGTTCTCCATGCTAAGGAGAGTTTCGAGTGCATGCATCTTGAGGTTTAGACTTCTGGCATTGAGTAGCATTACTCTTAGTTTCTTATCCCTTGTGATACCTATGGAGGTGGGTTTGTCTTTTGAGCCTTGCCTAAAAAAGGCACTATGGGGGTAGCAAGAGCCTTTGCCAATATCCGAAAGCCCAGGGGTGACAGGTGCAAGCCGTCCCTAGCGAAGCATCGTGGCTTGTCGAGCATATCATCCCAAGCTGACAGGCATTGGATCCCCTTTGAATGACACCAGTACTTAAGCCAATTGTTGAAATTGATCATCTTAAAACATACTTGGTCTAATTAGAGTGAGCTGTATCTCATGTATTTCTGTATCTCTGGCTATCAGTCTCTCTCTCTCTCTCTCTCTCTCTCTCTCTCTCATGTCTTACAAGTTATACCCATCTCCTGTACTGTGTCTACCTCAGTTATGCACTCTCAAAATGAAGAGTGAGCACAGCATTGTCTTATATATATATATATATATATATATATATGTGTGTGTGTGTGTGTGTGTGTGTGTGTGTGTGTGTGTGTGTGTGTGTGTGTATACATATATATTTTTTTATTTATTTGTTTGTTTGCTTGTTTGTTTAATTTTTGTTGCCCATCTGGAATAAGGCCCCCAAACAACAGTTGCATTTTATCATTAGACATATAGAGGGTGATTTACATTTAGTCAGTACAAGTAGAAGTGACCCAGATACACAAAACACATTAACAATAAGTTGATGCCAATAAAAAAATTCCAAAATCACACATTTTTAATAGACGCAGAGATAATTTGCATATTACAATTTAAGAAACTGTGGGAATTTGTATAGGAAGATTCCCTATCAGTAACTGACTGATGTCAGAGTTGGAGATAAATGTCCTTTGGCTTCCTGGACAGTCCTTGTCTGGAACATCTTCAAATTAAAGTTGACAACCAAATAAAAAAAAAAGTCTCCCAAAGTTCTAAATGGTAGCATTATAGCCGTATACAAGCTCTATACTATAGTTAATCTGCTAAACATATTTATTTCATTAGCCACACTATCAGCTCTGGTAATAGAAATGAATCTCTGAGCTTTGCTTGCTCTTGATTGGCAGCTCTTCAACTCTGCAGATACAATATCCCTCTCGACAGTTTGAATTGTCCACCTAGCTGTAGCATGATCATATATATATATATATATATATATATATATATATATATATATATATAGGGTCTATATTATATCATCGAACACTTAAAAAAGCGAACGCTGATTGATCGACCTAATTTAAGCAAAAGCTTACAATCTCGAACTGTCAGATCAGCAATTTTTTCACAGGGAAAAAAATCGCTGATCCAAAACACATACACACAACACAAGCACACCAAGCAAACAGAAATCCACACACATACACCTAAAATCTGATACCTAACCCTACACTAAACTATGCACACACCACTAACTACCCACTTTACCTTAACCCAAATCCTAACCCTAAGGTCCATCACTATCGCACACTCACCTCACTCGCTCCCTAACCCTAATTCACTTAAATCTGTCCTAACCCTCATGTCCACTCAATCGCACACACACCTAACCCGAGCCCTAACCCTAACTCACCTAAATCACCCTAACACTCACATCCACACAATCGCACACTTACCTGAATCCAACCGGTAACTTTCCACCATAACACTGAAAATACTGAAGCAACACAAACGGACAACCGAATTCTTTCCCTAGGAAAAAATTCAAGTTTCTGCTGCTTCGACATTTTGCAGTTTCGTGAAAATAAGTTCGATCAATCAGCGTTCGCTTTTTTAAGCATTCGAGGATATAATATAGACCCTATATATATAGGTCTACTTTATATGATTGAACTGCCAACTGTTTGACTTTCACATGGCCAAGACCATATGATCGACATTTAAAAGTTCAAACATATTAAAAAAAAATAAAACAAAAAAAAAGCTAAACATTTCTACCAGGGGGGCAAGCCCCCCTCTGCACCCCCACATCCTCCGCTATTTATATATACCAACTCCGAGATTGCACTACATTGCAGAAAAGGGAAGTCTTCCTGTTCCGCACTGTATGGAGAGCTCCATTCAGACCGTTCGAACTTTTAAAACGATCATATAGTCTCGGCCATATGAAAGTCGAGCTTATAAAAGTTCGATGATCTGAAGGGGACATATATATATATATATATATATATATATATATATATATATATATATATATACATATATACACTGGATGCATAGAAGTAGTCATAAAAGTATTTTTTACACATGGGAGCACAGAACACAGAAATTTAAAACTGTACAGGTATGTTCAGTGCACATATTTTGCAAACACAGTGTAAATATTTGGTTAATTTGCCAGTCCAGTGTAGTATATAACACCAAATGAGCTAGGTTTAAGGTACAGATACATATCTTGACTGCTCTGTTGTTCCTCGAGTGCCAACTATATGAAGAACAAATTCTCAGAATGCAACTTGGTAAAGCTGAACTCTCCAATTACAGTTTTCCACGGGAATTTCTGCTGGTATGATTTCTTTTCATATTTGTGCAGCCATATATTTGGTATACAAAAGTTTTGGGAGTGTGTTGGGCTTGCCTCCCCCATGGGGGGATTCAGAGGGCTTGCCCTCTTGCAATAAATGCTTACATTTAATGTTTTAAGGGGGTTGATTTGTCAAGCAGTTGTGCTCATTTTTTTTTTTTGAATATTTTACTCGAGACATCAAAGTAGAAGATCAGACATGGCCAGTGGTAAGTCAGTATGCAGGTCTGCTTAACTTTACTGTACATTGTTATAAGAGAAAAAGCTAGGAATAAAATCTGAGGTCAAGGAGTATGACCTTTATGTGATACTACACAATAGCATGTAGCCAGGGGAAGAAGAACAGTTGGATCAGAAGGTAAAGGCAATTCTGAATAGAACAAGTAACCCAAAAAGTGGTGCAATTGTGCAAAAAGAAGAACAAATAAACCAAAAAAGGCACCACCAGGGTTTCCGGACTCCACACAATTTTATTTAACACAAATTGTTAAGCACTTTCATCAATCCAAGTTGACTTCATCAGAACAATTACTTTAGCTGCCTTTGGAGACCTTTCATTGGCGCCAGAGACATCCTCGCTGATAGAATTCAGTTCTGAACTATGGTAAACAGCTCTAGAGGGTGCTGTGATGTCATTGTGGAAGCTGACAGTCATCATGGTGGATTTCTGGCTCACAGAAGCAACAATGGAGCTGTTTACCATGGTAAAACTGTCTGGAGTCTGGAAACCCTGGTGGTGCATTTTTTGGTTTATTAATTCTGAATAGAAGACAATACATGCTTGGAGATTTATCAGTATATCTGCTATACACTTTGTTTAATAATAGTGGAGTTTAATTAAATGATTTTAGTTTTCCGTAGTAGTATACAAGAAAGCACATTTACAAGGTCTGGACATGAGCTGATATGCATTAATTTATGATTTCTTTTTGAAGGTCATCAGTCTCAGGATGTTAAATATATAGCAATTGTAGGAATAGTTTATGTGTGCGCGTGTGTGTGTGTGTGTGTGTGTGTGTGTGTGTGTGTGTGTGTGTCTGTGTGTGTCTGTGTGTGTCTGTGTGTGTGTGTGTGTGTGTGTGTGTGTGTGTGTGTGTGTGGTAGTGCCTGCAGCAATGTAATACATAAGCTGATAGAGCTAATTACCTTTGCAAAGTGCTATTGGCTGCAAGAAAATGATTATAGACATGCAAATTAACTGATAATGAGATCTTCTGCACTGTGGATAATGTTGAGTCTGAATCACTTTTTCCATGATCTTGTAAATTGATTTACATACAATAGGCACTTTATGTGATCACAGACAATTCTCTCTGAATTTCATGATATGTGAAAACATTGATTACATAGGATAGAAATGTTTTGTTCTGGAGTTTCAGCTACCTGCAAAGTATAAATAATGACTCTTTTTTTGTACAGCAGGATATTTATTACTAAGAACTACATCTTTTGGTTTCCCTAACAGGGAACATAAATAAACACACACACACACACACACACACACACACACACACACACACACACACACACACACACACACACACATCACTTTGATTAGCACGGAGTTAGCCCCTGCTTTAGGTCCTGCACTAGATCATGGTCTTTTCCAAAGAGACCACTGATTCAGTTCAATTCTTTGTGACAGGCCAGGAAGTAGAGGGAGCCTGGTAGCCATTTTTATTTGTTGTGTTAGTGTTTGCTTTTGTTTGCTTCAGGACTGTTTCACAAATATGGAAGTTTGCTTCATTTATAATCTACCTGTTATTTTCAATCTGCAAACTCAAATAGCATAGACAGGGCTCATTATTGCTTCTAGCCATGAAGTAATGGAATATACATGTTATTTTCTATAACATACATGTTTAAACCTGGTTATGTTTTTTTATTTCTTTATGTAACTGTCTATCTTTCTGTACATTTAACTCAGAAATTGTGCTGTTCAATTATTTTAAGTAGACTAATTTATTCCAATAGCAGAAAGAGTGAGTGCTTTCACAGCCAAAGCTGCTTCATCAGACATAGAATCATTTCATTTCCTGTTATTTAAATCCATTCCAACCAATCATAGGTAAACAGCAGTAAACACACAATTATCCAGTAAAACACTACTGATCAAATATTTCAAATTCTAAAAAGTATGTGTTAAAAATATATGTATATGTTACAAAAATATAGTGAATATAAAAACACATATAAGAGAAATATGCACATAAAATTATCTTTTGAGAGGTCTGTTAATCAGCAGGGGTTTAATAAAAAGTTTATCATTTAGGCCTTTACCCATTGAAGCTCTCATCCTAATTATCCACTCTAATTCCTTGGTTTCAACTCTATTTCTAACTGCACCTCCTCTGTTCCCTAACCATACCCTCTCTACAACCATGAATTTAAATGTGTGTGATGCACTTGTTTCCATGATATGTTTTGCTAGTGCATTAGTGTCAGCTTTCCTATGAATATCATACACATGTTCTCTAATCCAATCCCATAGTCTACGTGTGGTCATACCTATATAGAATGACTCACATACAACACAGCAAGCTAAATATAGTATGTTCATAGTGTTGCAATCAGCTGCAATCAGCTACTAGACTAAAAGTTAAAATTTTCCAGTATCTGGATGCAGGAAAGTTCCCTTACTGTCAAGTAGATCACAGAAGTTACATCTTCTGCATGGAAAAGTACCATGAATGCATGTAGTAGCAGAAGCATTGATTTCATAGCTGTATCTAGGGCAACATAACAGTCTCTTAAGTGACTTCTGGTTTTTATAGGAATACCTAGGTGTATCCCCCACCAGATTTCTAACACAGTCATCTACACATAAAATATTCCAGTTCTTATCATATACCCCTTGCAGGAGTCTAATGTTACTAGAGTATGTCATGGGGACTCTCATAACCTTATTCCTAGGGCATCTCTGTTCACTAGGATTGATGGGTTTAGAAAAATAAGGTTTGCCTTCCCTATTCCTTGACGATACCACCAGAGATGTGATGGGCTGTACCTCCCTCTCAGTATAGCCTCTTTCAATAAATTTCCCCTCTAATTTATGTATTTCTTCAAAAAAAGTATCATCGTCTGCTGTCAGCCTCGAGATTCACAGTGCTTGACCTTTTACAGCATTTGTAAACACATGCTGTGGGTGCATGCTAGATCTATGCACATAGGTGTTCCTATAGCATTCTTTCCAAAAAACGTCTGTAAAAAACTCCCCTGTGTCTCTTCTTTGGATGTTAACATCAAGGAATTCAATAGATGTGAGCGAACTCTTAATAGTAAATTTCAAGAAGCTAGTGCTATTATTGATGTCATCTAAAAAAGAATTAAACGTACTTATTCCTCCTTCCCATAATAGGAAGAGGTCATCTACAAATCTCCAATAGAATATTACATGGTTATACAGATCCCCCCTTAAGACATTATGACATTCCCATACTGCCATAACAAGGTTGGCGTAGCTATTGGCACAGGATATGCCCATAGGTACGCCATCCAATTGTCTAAAGGTAGACCGCTCAAACATGAATACATTTTTTTCCAGTATAATCTCCATCAGAAAACATAAAAAATCTATAACTTTACCATCATATGTGCCGTCTTCCACTAGATATTGCTTCAAGAATTCTATACCTAAACCATTAGGGATGACAGTGAATAAAGAGTTGACATCCAAAGTGACCATTAAACAATTCACTGTTGGTGTTCTCTCCCCAAGATAATTATATAAGTCTCCTAGGAACTGTTTGGTATCTCTCAAGATGTAATTATTCTTAGCTAAGAAAGGCTTCAAATGATGCTTCACATAGCTAGATAGGGGTTCTGTGTTCCACCCTTGCCTTGCTACTATCTGCCTCATAAGTGGTAGAAGACGATGTCTGTGGATTTTTGGTAGTCCTTGGAATACCGGTGTAATAGGTTATTTCACAATAAAGTAGTTGTACAAATCAATGTTAATTAAGCAACAGTGCAGACACTCAAATAAAGCATTACATATCTTAGTACTAAAGGAAGTAACTTGTTCAGAGTGAACGGCTTCATAAGTCATAACATCATTTAGCATAGATAACATAGCATGTCTATAAAACACATAATCCATCACTACAAGGGATTCCCCTTTATCCACAGGTCTAATACAAATATCATGATCATGGCATAAAGCAGCAATAAGCTTCCCTTTGCTAAGATAGGTGAAACATTTAGTGCTAGTTCTATTGTCATAGAGATTATAAATATCCTTAATACATGCTCTGTCAAAAGTTTCAATTACACCATTAACAACAGGTATATAGCTACTCATTTTACTAAATATTCTCTCACTTCTTAAATCAGTGCTAGAATAATTATATTGCAATTTCAACATTAAGTTTCTGGTAAAAGTTTTAAGTTCAATAATATTGTCAGTTATACTCATTTTAGCAGCTGTATGAAAGTCATACCTTTATTGAGGACATTCGTTTCATCTTTTGTTAGAGTACGTCGGGAAATATAACAAATTAATGACTGTTCTTGACCCGACACATTTTCTTGATGGTAATGGGGTTGCTTTTTTCTGTCGACGCTTTGCATTTGAATTGACCCTTGCTCTGGAAGTGTTCGCGAAAATGTGTAGTGCGAATAGGCTAAGGAACTGTCAGCTGAGCATTCCCCGGTGCTGTAGAAAAAGCCAAATTGGTATTGCCACTACTTCCAACAGCTTGATTAACTTCTTCCTTACGTGCTTTGGCTGTCAAGCACTGTTTAGTGGTTTCACTGCCATCCAACAATGCTATCTGGGTATTTTGATGAGTAGGTTGCACTTCCTGATCTCCTGTGGTGCTCACAACATCATTGCCTGTTGTAATTAAGGTGGATACTGCTATGGTATCATTCAAAGTACTATTATTAGTTTGTTGGGTGCTACTATTAGAACCCGATGTTGAATTATAAGAGCTCTCCAACCTTAGCCACGCAAACACACGACCATTAGTGAAGTCATTCAAGTCCCTCTAGATTTTTTCTTTTTATAATTCAACAACTGCACTTCATACGCATTTATAACTTCAGTAACATGATCCACCTTAACATCTACAATAGAGGGTGGATGTTTTTCATGCAGCTCAGACTGCATCTTACATACGTTACTAGCCAGAAGTTCTTCTTCAGGCTTAAAGAAATCAGATCTCATATAGCTATAACTAGTTTCCAAGTTTATACGCTGCCACTGTATAAGTAAATCATTGCAGGCATTGCCATATGTAGGCATATTAAGCAGCATGAGTCCACATGGAATGAAACAAAGATTGAGGCAAGCTTCAAAGTAGACTCTTTGTAGATGCAAACAAACAAGTTTGCAAGCATCATTCTCAAGTTTATATAAATCTCTTTTCATAGAGGCAGAGTCATACTCAGAGTTAGAGTCCACTGGTATAGGTAGATCCATGGGTAGAAAATTTAGAAGTGGATTTTCACTATTCTCAATAAAGGGTAGCAGTTTTCATTGCTTAAAAACATTGCTGCCATTTGGCCCAATATATAGGTTCATAGGTGTGTACTAGGCTAATGGCCCTGGAGCCTTTACAAGCCTAGTCCATAGGATTACCCTGGCATCTTGCCACCTGACCTTAGTTCCCAGTGCCTCTGTTAGGTAGAGCCACTGGAGTGATCCCCGGGGTGAATTTTCTATTTCCAATCCACTCATCAAGATTAATCTTGAACAGGGCCAGTGAGGCACTCTGCTTGACATGCATGGGAAGTCTATTCCATAGCATGGGCAGTCTCTGGGCTATGAACTTGTCCCTCCAGCTTGTTCTGTAGATTGTGGTAATGAGGTTGAGGTCTCTGGAGCATGTAGTGCAGAGGGATTGGGATTTCTTTAGATGTAGCATTTCTAACAGAGCTGGGTCAGACATGGCTTTGTAAGTCAAGCAGAGATCGCCTCTAAGTAGGCAATATGAGACAGAGCATAGTTAGAGTTTTTTGAGTCTGTCTGTATAGGACAAGTGCTTAAGGCCTAGGATCCTATTTATGAGGTACTTTTTGCAGCCTCTCCAGTTGTTGCAGGTGTCTGGTGTTCAAGGGACACAATAGAAGCCTGAACTAGGAATGTCACAGAATGTAACAATCACATTTGCATTTAGTGAATTTTTTTTAATCTAAAATTTCACTCATTTTATACTAAGAAATGACAGATATGAAAATTCGTATGTGTAGGAAATGGGGGGGAAGAGGGATGCACTTTTAATTAAAATGCACTAACTTTCATCAACGTTTACATGAAACAAACTTGATGCTTTAAGTAAGTTAGCAACAAACAAAGTGATTACTTAAATGCTGGTAAACAATGAAATATAACATCTGATATATCTAGTAAAATACATTGTATTATAAACATTAGGCATAAATATTATTACCATCTGTTTATATTAAGTAATAAGTTTTGAAAGACTTCATCAATAAGGTGAATATGTTAAATAACTGTGTGCTATAATCTTTTACTGAGGTTTTATATACGATACATCCTACTTTTCTATGACTAAATTGCTTGTCATCTATCTTTCATGTAAATATTAATTGCTTATACAATAAGTAGACATTTATATTGTATTAGAATTCTGTCTTATCTACAATAATACTATATCTGTTCAAAATAATATAGATATTGCTTATTCCTATTACAAATATTCTCCATATGATAATTTAATTTATGGAGCTCAGATGTTCTGGATTGTCAAGGTATGAGTGGTAATCTGAGGGACCTAGGTTTATCCATCAGATTAGGAATTATTTTCATTCCATGACTAGTGTGGATCTTAGTTTTGTTAACATTTATTAATTTAAATTTATTTCACAAAAACATTTTAGTATGCCTGACCAAAACATTACTTTACTGGTAAACACTCAAAGTATAAAACTGATAATTTCCTTTAAAAGCTCAAACATATACTTTATAGTTATCAGAGGAAAATGTTTAATAGTCAGAATAAAACAAAAAAATACATAGTCTAAATAACCTAAGATGGATTTAGCTTTATTATCTTTAAATACCAATGTCTTAAACAATCCTAGCAAGAGATCAAATCTACTGAAATATTTAAAACTGAACAAAGCACAAATTGTACAAAGCACAAATTGTCTTCCTTCAAGAAACTAATTTCAAAACAAATGGCAATTACAAATGGAATCCTAAAGAATACATGATATTGGCACAATCCACTTATAAGACAAAGACAAAAGGGGTAACAATTTTATAGAAAACAAATGTGATTATTCCAGAAATCATTTATAAGTATGAAGATAAAGAAGGCCTTATGGCATTAGTAATAGTTAAATATAATAACAGAATATGGACCCTAGCCAGTCTAGACCAGTTCCCAGACAGTGGAACAGAAACTGTTAAAAACACTTGGATTTCATTTCCAATAATTATAAAGGCAACAATAGGCAATATTAGATGGAGATTTTAACTGTATCTTTGATATTTCTGAAACTACAAATAAAACCTTATTTTTCAAAACCTCAAATGCACACTCAGAGCCACAAACAAGATGAAAATATAGTTAGGATGTGTATGAGTTATTCTAGAGATGTAAAGAAATATACAGATGTTTTTAATAAACATTGGAAAAAATAAAACCAAAACCAAACCAAGTAGAATAAAATAAAGTCCAGGACACAACCGTAGTTACAAAACTTCTTTATATTTCCACAAAATACGACAGATGAGCGCTTTCGTCTAATGGTTAGACTTCATCAGATAAAAGCACTGGTACCAAAAACAAGCTTTTATACATCAAACCTTGATCAACAAATACACCTAATTAAAATTTAAAGTGACAAATCTATTCACCATTAACTTTCCTATTTTAACATATCGTGAAAAACTAAATGTCATATTAATAGTTTAAATGAGTAAATTTAAACACATTTATGCAATTTTCACGTTGTAAAGTCACTTTTAAAATATAACTCAAACTAATTACACATTTTCAGCTTTTTTGTGTAATACAGATTTTATACTAATATAATCATTGAGACCTGGTGGGGTGTTAGATTTGAACCTAAGCTGCCATAACAGTTCCTTGTACAATAAAGCATTTTTCATGTCACCCCCTCCACCAAAAAAATCCTTTGACTACGTCAATTATACCAAATTTAAATCCTACAAAAGGGGAACAAGATACACTGTGCTTATACAAAGCACTTGTTTCCTTGTGGGTCCTAATATCGTATAAGTGTTCATAAATACGGTCCTTAAATGTCCTTTCAGTTTTTCCTATATAATATGCACTACATTCAGTGCATAAAGCCATGTAGACTAGCATTTTGGACTTACAGTTCCCTTTGATAAATCTTACTGTACTGTTCAGGCCATTATTTAATGTAACAGTTGCCTCACCACATCCGTATCGGATCCAACTCGGATGCACATCCAGCACCTGATCAAAGCTCAAAGCTCCTCCCCTTACCCAAATGCTCCTGCCTCCTTCCTCCCTTCAGACTGAGTTTACTGCCCAATCCAAAACCATCACCCGACCCACAAGAGACTTGTCCATATGAGAAACCAACAAGGATAAGGATAACAGGCAACCTTACAGTGACCACCTCCATTATTCTTAGGAGACACCAACACTTCAGACAAGTTCGGGAGAAGGAGGGAGGGATGGCTGAAGACAAATGAAGAACTACTTGGATGGAACATTATGGTGCGTACATAACTTCTTTATCTGAAGTAGTTGTCTTCATTTGGTCTTCAACCTGTGGGACAGAGTCCCCAGCTACTAGACACCTGGGAGGCCCTCATGAAAGGATATTCCAGAGCAGGGTGGAGCCAAAGGATGCCCTGCCCCTGGAAACAATGTCCAATTTATAATGTGAGATGAAGGTATGGGATGAGGACCAAGTGGCTGCAGAACAAATATCATCTAATGAAACTCTGAACCAAAAAGCTGCTGACGTGGCCATAGACCTGGCGGAATGCGCTTTCACCTGAATTGGGGGGGATCCCCCTGGCTGAATACGCCCGAATGATACATTGAGAAATCCAACGGGTGATGGTAACTTTAAAGATTGGTTTCCCTAAAAAGGGTTTAGAGTAAGAAATGAACAATTGGTCAGATTTATGAAAGATTTTTGTTCTGTGCAAGTAGAAATGTAACTGTCTGTGCACGCCTAGTAAATGCAATTTGTATTCTCCTTTGTTTTGAAAATTTGGAAAGAAAAACGGGAGGTTGATTATCTGATTAATGTTGGCCTCTGAAGCTTCTTTAGGTAGAAAAGATGGATTAGTATGCAGAGACACTCTGTCCTTATGAAAAATCATATAAGGGCATTTAATCGATAGAGTTTAAAGTTCCAAAACTCTCCTGGCGGAGGTAATGGCAACCAGAAAGGCAGTCTTGCAGGATGGAAATTGCATATCCACTGAAGCTGCAGGTTCAAAGGGAGGCAAAACTAAGGCCTGAAGTACTACGGTAAGATGCCATGGTGGTGTAGGGTCCTTTACTGGGGGTTGAAGAAGAAAAGTACCTTTAAGGAAGGCCTTACAATGCTTTGAAGATGTTAAGGAAGCTATATTATCTCCCACATGACAATTACAGATTGCAGCAAGTTGAACTTTGACTGTAGAAAAACTGGCACCTTGTTGAAAAATTAAAGTTAAAAATTCTAACACTGCAGAAACTGGAGCTGTGAAATGATCTAATGGATGCTGAGATGCCCATATAGAAAAACATTTCCATTTGCTGGAGTACACTTTTCTGATGGAAGACTTATAAGCCATCACCAAAATTCTTTTGACGGGAGAGGATAATCCAGGAGTCCTGACTATCGTGGGAACTGGAGCAGCCAAGCAATGAGTTTTAGACTGTCCAGGTCTGGATGGGGAATCCCTGAGGGATGAGAGATGAGATCTGGAACCAGATTCAACGTCCATGGTGGAGCCACCAGGTGAAACCTTAGAGAGGGAAACTAGACTTGGTGAGGCCAGAATGGGGCAATGAGAATAACTAAGCTCCCCAGCTTGAGAGCTTTCTGAAGAAATTTGGATATTAAGGGAAGAGGAGGATAAGCATATAGAAGAACGGGGAGCCAAGCATGAATCAAAGCTTCTCTGGGGGCTTCCCCCAAGGGGGATTCAGAGCAAAGAACTCACTGCATTTCACATTGGAGGGAGAGGCAAATAGATTGCAGCAAGGCTGACCCAACTTGTGAAAGATCTGTTCCGCTACTGAAGGATTCAGAGACCACTCATGAGGCATCAGAATAGATCTGCTGAGCCTGTCCACTAGAATGTTGGACCTCCCCAGAATGTGCGTTACCACCAGAAAACGGCCAGTGGAAATCACCCATTCCCATACTCTCATGGCCTCGCGGGACAGGGGATATGATCTGGTTCCCCATTTGCTGATGTACCAGACCACCGGCATATTGTCTGTCTGGATAGCAATTGTTCCTGAAGGAAGATGGGAATGGAGAGCCTGCAACACTAGAAGGAAGACCCTTATCTCCAGGATGTTGACATGCAAACTGGTCTCGTAGGAGGACCACATGCCTTGAACTGTCCTTCCCGACCAGTGCCCCTCCCCAGCTGGGAGGCGTCCATAGTCACTGTGGCCATCGAAAATGGTGGGAGAAAAGGACATCCCTGAACCAGGTCAGAGGAATGAATCCACCACTGAAGAGAGTCCATACACAGTCGAGAGATTCAGACAGGGTGAGTCAACAAAAGTTCTAATAGGGACCATTGTACTGAAATGGTCCACTGAAGGATCCACATGTGAAGATCCGCCAAGGGAAAGAGACTGAGCGTGGCTGCCATGGACCCCAAAGCCCTTAATACTTTTTCCGCTATCAGAGACTGAGTTTGAAGAATGCAAAGAACATTTAGCTTCAGACTGCATAGTCTGTCTGGAGTAAAAAACACTCAAGTTAGAATTGTGTCTAATCATGCCCCGGTGAAGTCTAATGTTTGGATTGGAGTCAGAGATGATTTGTTGAGATTGATGGTAACGCCTAACCTCTGGGCTAAAAGAAGAAAAGAATCCCTCGCTTGACAAAGTTGATGCCTGGAAGGGGCAGCGAGGAGTCAATTGTCCAGGTAGGGAAATAGCTGAATCCCCTGGAGTCTCAGGTGAGCCGCTATTACTGACATCACTTTGGCAAACACCCTGGGGGGGTGTGGTGAGACCAAAGGGGAGTGCTCTGAACTGATAATAATTGGCCCCTAGCTGGAAGTGGAGAAACCTCTGGGAGTGTCTGACCATCTTAATTTGATAGTACGTATCCTGGAGGTCGATCGAGCACATCCAATCGTTCTCCTGCAAGAAGGGCAGGATAGCCTGAAAGGTGACCATCTGTAATTTTGCCTTGGCCACAGACAGGTTCAAGGTGGATAAATCCAAAATGGGTCTTAGGTTCCCCATTTTCTTTGGCACCCAAAAGAACCTGGAATAAATACCAGATTCAGAATGGTCTAGGGGGATGGGCTGGATAACTCGCTTTCTTAGCAGCTTTATGATTTCCAGTACTGCATCCTGAATGTGCACAGGCGGAACGTCCGGGAGGTGTTTGGGTGGTGGAGGTGTCTCAAGGAAGGGGATTGAATAGCCTCTGGATATAATTTGCAACACCCAACAATCTTTTGTGATGGACTCCCACTCCATTAGGTGCAACAAAAGATGGCCCTCAACTGCCTCCAGAGACGAGCAGTCGGGCAACCCTTCATGGTTGCTAAGCAGGTCTGTCCGAGAAAGGTTCTCAAGACCCGTAATTTCATGGACCCCTTTTAATCCCCCTCTGCTCCTGGGGGAAGGTGAGTCCTGAGTGTCTCAGGAAAAAATCTGAGATTTCTAAAACCACATCTTCTTTGTCCCTCACTGATTCCTAGAGAAGGATTGTTGAGGGTCTGAGAAGCAGATCCCGATGGCAGAGTCTTCCCATCTTTCTCACTCTGAACTAAAGTCTCACATACCGACTTCCCAAACAGGGAAGAACCATCATAAAGGGCATTGGTAAATGACGTCTTGAAAGGTTACGAAAACTGACAGAGCCAGAGCTAGGCATGTTGCCTGATGGCAACGCCTGTAGCAGCTGCCCTGGTGGCTCCTTCAGTTGCATGGGAGAGGAAATGCATAGAGGTATTTGCAACTGATTTTAGAATGGCAAAACGAGCAGAGAAACTCTTCTTGTCCTCTGACGACATAGATTCCATGCTTGACTCAGTGATCTCCTTAACTAGATCTCGCTGCAGCCGAATCACATGTGCCATGTAATTCAGCGGTCACTGAAGCGTACACCCGCTTCACGAAAAGGTCCATCGCCCTTGACTCACGGTTCAGGATGGTGGACCATAGAGCTCTCTTGAGTGAGCTCCTTTCAAGTGGCAGCAGCCACCACCATGACATCAATGGGGGATCCCTTATTCCAATATAATCTGTCTGGGGGGGGGCACAAAACCTTATCCGTATGTTTGGAATGGGATTTATCATATCTGGTTCCTTCCACACCTGAGATGTAATGAGAGCACTATGGGATCTATGGGAGGGGACACCCAGGAAGTAGAGGGTCCTGCGCCAAATGCCTTGCAGAACACTGATTTGTCTGAGGTAGGTTTATGGGCAGACCACCACACTTACTGGCGAAGGAGTTCCATGATGTCTCTGAAGGAGACATATTTGGGGGTTGACTGGGGGGAACCTTCCCCTTCCTCCAAATCAGTGTCTTCAGTGAGAGACTCTGGCGGGGTGTCTAAGTGCCTCCTTTTGCACGTACGTTTGCGAGGGATCTCCTCAGTGGGGATCTCTGGGGAGGATTTGCCAACATCTTGCTGTTTCCAAGCGGAAGCGTCCTGAGGTAAAATGTCGGCAGGCTGTCCCTGACATGGCAGAATGGCCAGAACCACACCAGAAACAGACAGAGTCGAGGCGGACTCCAAAAATGAGATGGTCAAGGGTCTCGAAGAAATCGAGAGAACCCTCTCCACCACATTGAAAGCTGAAGGGGAACGGACATCCTGAGAAAGGACAATAGGAGCCATCACCCTCTGACCTGATGAGGGAGTCAGAGCCAAACCTCCAGGTGCCGAGAAACCAAGGGGAAGGCTCTGCTTCGACACACACAGAGCTGACACCAACCCCTTGGATCTGACACAGAGGCTACAGCTCCGAGAGCTTGTCAGATCTGAGACAGTCAGATTTGACCTGCTCATGGTCATGGCTGGCATCGAGGTACCAAGGTACCATCAGCACCGACTCCTTGACACCGAGAGTCCTCAGATCCAAGGGCTCCAAAACCAAGGCTGGATTGGAGAAAGAGTGATCAGGGTGGAAAAGGGTAGCGTGCTTCCTGCTCTGGAGGGAGAGGGGGCAGACAAGACTCCCATCTTTATCTGGGTGTGGATGAACTTCCACATCATCCTATCCATCTCCACTTTGCTAAGGCTACGAGTGGAGCGAGAGATAGAGGCAACTGATACTGGCCTGGAGGGGTGGTGAGGAGAAGCCTGAGCAGGTGACCGAATATGGAGCTCCACCGACTCCGGGGAAAACTGAGGGGAATGGAGCCAGTGAGACTCCAGTCCAGGAGCCAATCTAGCCTTTGGGGATCGCTTCTTTGGCCTATCCTTTTTAGATGCTTTGTCTCCATCCCTGACCCTCTTAGCAGGAGTTTGAATCCCAGAGGCCGGGGAGGAGGCAGGGGCAGAAGCCAGAGGCACAGGGACTTGAGTCCCCGAAGAGGGAAGAAGGCCTTTATAATTAGTTTGTCTCTCCTGTCTTTAGGTGCACGGGGATTAAACCCAGCACAGATGGCCAGGAGGTTTGGAGATGGGCTACCCTAAGACACACTATGCACAGAGTGGGGCCATCAGCTGGGGAGAGCTTATGGCCACACTCTGTACATTTTCTAAAGCCATGTTTGGGAGTATCAGACATGTACCAACCTCAGACCCAGCACACTCTCAATCACACAGACCACAGATGCAAGGGGAAAGAAGAGAGACAGACAGTTTTTTTTTGCTAATGGGAAATGTGAAGGGGAGGTAGAAGGTAGAGAAAGGCAGGTAGAGAGAAAAAAAGGAGAGATTTTCACCAAAAACAGCACTTACCACAAACGTTTATCGCAGAGAGCTTGGATCATGATGTGGACACTGCAAACAAGATCTGAAGGGATGAAGGAGACGGGAGCACTACGGGAGCATTATGGGTAATGGGAGGAGCCCCGAGCCCGGATCAGACGCTGGACATGTGGCCGAGTCGGATCCTATACTGATGCGGGAACCCACAGGTTGAAGACCAAAGTTAGACAAATACTTCAGATCAACTTTTACTTCACCAGCCAAAGCAACACTTCTGCTACTTGCATACAAGGTGAGGGCTAGACTCCATCTAATACAAATAGCATTGTGCAATATCTAAAAAGTATGTTGTATGTTGGAGATGTAAGTTGAACATCAAAGCAGATTGGGAACATATAATTTATGAATGTACTGTCATTAAACCATTTTGGAATTATGTTAATTCTTTTTTTGCAGGCCCTATTCAATGAGAATTTTACATTAAGTAAATCATTACTTTTATTCAATACCTCAATCACCAAAAATTGGAAAAGTGAATCAACTCCATCAGTAAAAGAACTTCTTAACATTGCAACCAAAGTTTGACATCTAGAGCTATCGTCACTAAAGGAAAGAACAACTAGAACCACTACTTCTTATAATTTGTGGACAAAATTCAAGCAACTGCTAAATAAGTAGACACTGGATAATTAAAAGTGAAAGACAATTTCATAAAGTAATTGAATTCCTTAACCTTTTTACTTTAGTAGACATCTTGTAAATAGTTGTTTTGTTATTTTTTCTTGCATTATATGTTTTTCTTACATTGTGCAAACAGTCAAATCAACATTGATCAGCAGTGAAATCCTTGCAGTAGCATCTGATTAAGCAGAAGTCTCCAATTTTGTTTATTTTAAATGTTTTACAGGAACAGACATATGGTCTCTTATATGCTGTTAACAAGTCTAGTGTTTTAGAAGACTTTTGCCATCACAATCTGACACTATATTCAGTATCTGCCTATGGGCTGATTGAAAATTGCTTGAAAGGCAGGGTAACATTAATGTCCAGAACACATGGACATTAGGTCCTCTTTAGGCTACAGGCAAAAACTTTTTTTCACCAGCCAGGGCAACATTTCTGCTACTGCATACAAGAGAAGTCCAGACTAAAATCTAGTGACAAAAGAATTCAGCTGGCATGCAAATCAGGATTGAGTTGCAGTGATATCCTTGGGGTAGAATAGTATTGTTTGATTGCACCTTGCACCAGAGTATCTTATTATAAGGTGACTCAGTAAGGAAAAAGTAGAACCATCACCTGAATGCAAGACATTCTTCTGTTCAATTCTTGGCTGGAGCACCCTTGGTGCAGAGACTGCAGGACTTCCATCTATTTGTGTGGATTTTTACCAGGTACTCCAGTTTCCTCCCATGTGCAAAACACATGCAGTGGGTAGACTGGTGACACTGAAGTGTTCACAGGTAAGTGAGTGAGTGAGTCTGTGCACATGTGATATAGAAGAAAAGCCTTGCAAACCACTTCCATTCTCTACTTGCCAGTAAACCTTCCAGATGATGGCATATGTCCGTGAGGCTGCTACCGAAGTTGTATGTGACTTGACAGCATTGGATGAGATCTTATTAGAATTTCATGAATTTTTATTGTAAACTGTCTTGGGGGAAGTGGCTAATGGCTTCTAACATACAGCTAACAAATCCTGTGTTTTGGTCGGCTTTTGTTGTCGCAGTCTGTCACTACACCTAGTTTCTAAATCGGGGCTATTTGACCACTGCAAAACTAAAGTCCAGAGTATTTAAGCACTAAATCCTCATTAGACCAGAAGCAAATTAAAAAAAAAAAAAAAAAAAAAACACCACCCAAGTTAACACTTCCATTACTGCATACAAGGAGCGTCACAATATTCTATATGCAGTCTTACTACAGTCTTGTAAATGGGTATTGCAACTCTCATCACAGCTACAGATACTACATAGAATGTCTCTAATAACAAGTGGCACTTTTTTATTACAAATACAACACTGTCAACAAATTTCAGTCTGCAGTCCACCACCAGACCTAAATTCTTGATTTTTCCCGCACTACTTATAAAACATATTATCCAAAGCATAAGGAAAACAAGGATTATTTGACTCACAGTGCAATACCTTAGTTTTACTGGTATTAAAGACCATGTTCTTATTTAAAGTCTGTTAAGTGTAAAGACTGAAAGTGAATGGTACCATTATTAATAGCTGCATAGTCAGAACCTGTAAGTTCATATTCAGTCCTACAACAACTGGCTACTAAATCATTCTTGATCCAAACAACATCAAGGACATTGCCTTTACTTGCTGGCTGCTTGACCGACTGGGAATATCCAAGCTCAGCACTTGATCTAATCAAACTGGAAAATAACATAATTGCCAAGGTAGTAATTGTCCGAGGCCACATGAGTGCATTTAAATCACCCACAACCATATCACACCTCTGGAAAAAAAAAAACACTCCTCTGGAGTTACAGTAACTGGCCCAGGCTACACAGCCTGCATTTAAATTACCCAGAATCATATCATACCTCTGGAAAAAAACTTCTCCAGAGTTACACTAAAATCTTTTAAATCACGGACTTCCAAGATGGCTCCCAAGCCTTTCTGTGTTGGAGGGAAGCATTCTATTTTATCAGTGGGAGTGGTAAGCATTAAGTAGCCTATCTCCTACAAGATCCAGGTACAGATTCTTAGTTTTAGCACTTGAATTTGCTTATTCGTGCTCAGCACTTGTTCAGAACCTGTTTTTAGCACCAAACAAGCTACAAATCACTACAGCACTCAACCCCAAACCCCTACCCAGAGGAAAATAGCTCTCGTACCCACTCATCACCTGCCTAGAGAAAAACAGCACTTATACTCACCTTCCTCACTTGCCCAGAGGAAAAGCAGTCTTCCATTCAGGCATGTCCAACGGTCAGCTCCCAGTGCTCTCTCCTGTCCATTCGATGAATCTGGGCATCCCGGGGCAATGCAGCAATTGCCACATGCACACATACAACCCTCTATATATATAGATATATATATATATATATATATATATATATATTTTTTTTTTTTTTTTTGGATGGCTGTCTTGTTATAACTGCCATTACTGTAGTTTAAACTGTATTTCAACAGGAAGAAATTGTCCTGAAATTAATTGCTATTTAATCCAGCTAATACTGTTCTTTACTGATCTACCTCACTGCCATCAGAAGAGTGCCCTTGAGTTCCACGTGGCTTCCCAATCATTAAACTGCATTTTACAAGTAACAAGTTTAGTTTGTTCTCAGACACCCTTGACCTACATACTTTTTTTGTTAGTCACAGGTGAAGATTCATGCCCTGAATACAGAAGCATTCAACACCTTCACAAGCAACTGCTAGTTGCTATGCTGATGCAAGACACCACACACACAGGTTTCTTTTGTAATACTATAAATCAGCAACATTTTCTCACTGCATATGGGACACAGAAGTCATCATACCTGCTTATACAAATATATTATTCACTGATATAGTTGACCACCCAAACTAAAAAAAAAAAAATGCATGAGCTTTTAGAATCAAAAGCAATCCACCATAAAGGCTTGTGACTATAATTTTTAAACATTTAGCTTGGCTGAGCAACTTATCCATCATTTCAGTGCTGCCATGGTACATTTACCTTAGTCTCAGTATAGAGTTCTATTTCAGATCAAAATTGTAGCCTGCATTCCACATCTAATAAACAGTTATCACTGCAGGTAGTCCAAGTATAAAGAGTAGGGCTTCTGCCAAATTTATGCCAGTTTGTTCTATAAATACAGGAAAGGATTCTACTAAAATATAATGAAATTTTATCATCAAAGGACCTAAAACGATGCTGCAGCCACTGGAGAGTCTGGAATTTTGAGGGAAGTAGATGAGAATATAATGGCAGAAAATTTCAAAGCCATGGCAGGAAATAAGGAAAAAGGTATGTTGTCTCATTTTCTGTGCAGTTCTGGAACAAAATGTAAGTTATTTTGAGGTTTGAGGTGAGGCTACACTTTGCCTGTCCACTAGAAATTATACCTGTCATGGTGTTCACTTGAAATAATCATGCCTTGGTGTTTCCTGTCTCAGCAGTACTTAGTGGACTCTTTTGCTAGCATACACTCAGGCAGATGATAAGATAGGACACACACAAGATTGTACATACTACAAAATAAAGGACAGATAGTTTTACATCTGTTCCTTTTAGGAAACCGACAAAGGACACTTGAAGTACATCTGTATAACAGAAGCTGAAGTCTTATGCAAAACAGTAACATACAGGTAGTTCTGTATTACAGTCTTTCTAGTGCAACTTTGTACAAATACTTCACAAAATGCTTCCAATCACAGCATTAGGTTAATATTATGCAATGTTCCAAGCACTACAATGTCACATAATCAAAGACTAACATGTCCTGTCTGCTCTGAGGTATTTGAAAGAAGCACGTGACAGAGGAGACACATGAAAGGGAACAAGGTATTAACTCAGTCTGAGGAAACCAAAGTTATCTGTTCCTGGCAACCATGCAAAGGCTATGACTCAATTATTTTGTTTTAATTTTATTATCTGTTAACTGGGTAGCTGGACTGGTCTTTCTCTGACTAATTAAGTCAAGAATATCTGTAGAAAGAAGCCATTATTACAGCCTAGGCTCAGCATCACGTTTGTTTGTTTACTTATTTGTATTTTGTTAATTTGCATTTGTCAATTGGGATTGAGCAGTGATCCATCCATCCATCTATCCTCAAACCCTTTTCTCATTTTTGCACATGGGGCAGCAGTGATCCATGTGAACTTATTTCATTCTCAGCCCATGAGCACTGTCTGGTTAAGTGATTTGCTCAGAGATCACAACAAGCAAAGGGACCGGAATGGGATCAAACTCAAAACTACAAGCAACATTTCCTTATCAGCTCATAACATTAATCCTCTGTGCTGTTAAAGGATGAAAATAAAGTCAATTAAGTCAATTGTATTTTACATAAAAATGTTAATGATCAGACTTGGTACTTTCGGAGCTGAATTTATGTACTGAGACCAAGCACTGTGACTGCTACTGGAGTTTTTCCTATGCCACATCCAAATCAGCATAATCAGATGATTACCAGATATAAATCAATGAAACACAATTAAGAACTAAGTACACATTACCCACAGCAGTATGCAGACAATGGGAATAGTTAAACAATAGTGTTCACAAAAGTGAAAATGATGATACAGTACTAAAGTCATAGAGAAAAGGTTACAAAACATGAGACTCAAAAACATTGCCTAATACATAGCTATCATTCATGAATTATGAGACAGAGAATCATATTATACAGAATATTTACTCAAGAATCTAGTTATGATTAGCAAGTACACATTTTCCATCTAGAAAAAATTAGTTTGACATGAGATGTTTAAATAATGTTATTTGTGTATTTAGGTTAGCTCTACATACGTACATCTGTTTTTGTACAAGGTGTTTGATTAGTTCTGTATACCTGATATGGAATTCCTAACTTCAACAAACAGCCTTCAGTGTAAGGACAGCACACCCATTTTTTAATTTGTTCTGGGAAACTCAAGAATCAATAGCATCTCTGGTTTCCATTCAATCAATATGGCAAAAAGATAAAGGCTTTGTGAAACTTGTAGACAGTTTTGATTGTAGCTCAACTCTTCCTCCTTCTCCCATTCTTTTTTATTTTTTTTCTAGGTACCCGTTGTATGATTTATTGATCTATATTCTACTATGTAAACATAGCTAGTAATCCTTCCAGACATACTTCCTCATGTTTAACTAAAGTGTAAATTAATTTATATATCAAAAGGGGGTGAGGTATCCTACAAGATAATGAAGTGTATAGTAATATTTGTTACTTATTATTTAAAAAGTGAAGGAGAGTATACCAGTCCAATATATGAACTTGAAAATAGTAATTTATTACAGAAGCTCTGTCATTATGAATTACAACTTCCTTGCATACATTAAACCTGCCTGATGTTTAAGTTGAGCAGTGTGCACAGTAAGAGGTATATGATAAAGTAAGCAAGATGTTTGGCTAATTCTGTAGCTGCTTATATTTTGGAGTAATGATTTATTCATATAACGTAATTAATGACTGTTGACTAAATCAATAAGGCAGACTTCATAAGAAACTAATTTAGGAAGTGATGTAAGTGATACATAAATGCTTCAAAATCAGGTTTATTTATGTACTTAAAACTAAGCACTTTACAAACTAAAAATGAAGGGAAACATATGGTTTCATCAAACAATGCAAACAATTCAATAAATAGTGGTTGTAATATTAATAAAAATGCCAGTAAACAATACAGTCTTAATAACTTAATAATAATAATTGTCACTGCTATACAGACATGCTATGAGGTCCACATGTAGTAGAAGGTTCTTGAGCTGAGCAATATTCCTTAGCTGCTTAGAGGATAAGTGGGGGATTCCCATGTTACTCTGGTATTTGGTTCCAAAGGCATGGCACTTGAGAGTAAAAGGAATGAGCAACATAAGTCACCAGCTAAATGTAAACTAAAACAGCCCCACTAGGCATGAGGTACAGTGTGTAATATATTTAGGGGATCAAAGCTGTGTGCAGCTAATTACGTTAACTTTAAAACGTTATACATTTTATGAAACTATATAGGTAACCACTGCAGATGTCTATTTAACATTTGCATGGTTACCTATATAGTTTCATTCATATATATATATATATATATACATATATATATATATATATATATATATATATATATATATATATATATGGGTCTACTTCTTTTGACCTAACTTTCATTTGCCTGACACTCATTTTCCTGACCCCATTTGACTGAAATTTCATTTGCCTGACACTTCATTTGCCTGACACTTCATTTGCCCGACAAGTATCATTAGCAAGAAAATGGAATATCCCCCTTCCCCACTGCAGTGCGACCCTGGAGTTAGAATATATAGTTAGGGGGGAGTTAACAATATCATATGAAATGAACTGGGGGGCTTCACCCCACACACCCCCCATAGTTATATAAAAACAGTACAACACTACTTTCTACATGACTGTATATATATATATATATATATATATATATATATATATATATATATATATACATGCATACCCACATGTAAAGTACAGAAGACTTTGGCCACCTGCAGAAATAATTACTCTATTATTCTCTGAAAGTGGTTTCAGTGGGTGACATTCAAAGGATCTGCACTCAATGAATGAGCTGTTGATCTATCAGTATGAATCTATGAGGAATTAATTACAGAAGCCATTACAAATCAGGCACTGACAGCTCCCAAAAATCTAAGGTAATGGACAGATAGTATATGATTCTCTATATAAAATGCCTTGGACAACTTAAGGAGAGCCAGAATTAAATAGTACCACTGACTCTGGGCCATGAGGATATAATTCACAGTCCTAGTAGAAGTGCTGTCACACCCTGATAAGTGCCTTACCCTGCCTAGCAGGTGTTCTGATTTCACTTTAAGATTTATATACACTCTGCATTGACAGAAGTCTGTGTAGTGCATATGCACAATTGGCTACCCATTTGCTCCACTCCCACCCCACTTCACAGCCACCTTGAGATGTATATGTTTATGTGATCTAGAACACACCCCTACACCTACTTTGACCATATCTTATAATTACTTTTACCTAATTAGATTAGCAAGGACAATTCCAGGAATATGAATATTTGTGGTCCTTCAGCCTAGTTTAATTTCACCAAGTCTTTTGGTTTTCTGGGATTCAAATACCATGACAGGAATGGACCCAATTCCTAAGTTAGGGTACAATTAACATTCATTTAATAAGTATTGATTCAATCTTTGATGTTCATCAGAAGTGCTCTTTACAGCATCTGCACTGTGATCAGAATTGACTTCTTGAAATTCATGATGTAGTGGTAGCATATCTAAATACTACTGTAGACACTTTTTATTAGACCCATTGCTCCTACTACTATTGGAACTGCCTGGGTATCTTTTTTTTTCCACATTGCTCTCATTTCTGTCTGTAAATCCTGGTATTTTATGAATGTGTGACTATCTGTACCATGAGACACTGTAATCACTAGGTGCAGCAATTTCAGTGATCAGTGTTACTTTTGTCTTTTTATCATGGGTTACTGTATCTGGTTTTCTCACATCTATTTTTTGAACTGTTGGTAAAGGCAAATCCTGTGCGATGTCCACTTCATCATTCTTTATAATGCGTTGTGGTTCATGTTTCTAAAGCTTCTCAGCTACTTCTGCATTATAGTGTTTGCACAGTCCCTAATGGAACTGTCTTGTTACATTACTGTACTTTTCAATGTACAGTCCCTCTACCATGAGTGTACCACACCCAGCAACAAGATGTGTGTCTGTTTCTAATTCTTTTTCATGGAACCTACATTTACCTGTTTCTCCCATGTTAAACTGACTTTCTAAACAAGCATGTGCATAGTCCACTATCCTGGGCTGCCACTATTAATCTTTCATCTTTTGGTTTCAACTCACCTCTCCTTAACCATTCCTGCAATGAATGCTGATTAACATGAGGTTGTTCCAGGAGATCTTTATACTTGCCAATGTATTTATGGCTTTTCCACATTTCTTTCCATCTCGTCTGATCCTTCTGAATATATTCTTTCTTTTGTTTTTTGGCACATTCAGTTTCTGTCTGATTTTTGTCTACTTCTGGTTTGATTTCCATGCCCGCTTGGTATTAGAACATTCTGTTAAACTACCAGAGAAGTCATCTTAGATTTCCTATCCTCATCTTTTAAAATTGTTACTGTGTTTGAATCTGATTAGGTCAGCAGATATGTATGCAGTCCCACAACTGCACATCTACACATGTAATCAATTTTGAGGAGGCCCATACCTTCTTCAGGTATGGAATATATAGTCTTGGTATACACTGACTTTTATATATTATGATAAGCGTGAAACATTTTTCTTGTTTTACTGTCCAAATGATCTAGCTTTTGGGACCAGTGAACCATAACAAAACTGCAAGTTAGACTAGGAAGAGCAAATTGGTTTACAGCTCGGGCTTTATTCCTAGATGTCAATGTTGTTTTCAATATTAGTTTTAGTCTTCTGAAGTGTTACTGATTTTTATTCATATTTGTTCATGTTTTATTGCTGATTCTTCATTATTTCCCAAATATTTATATATTCCCTCCTCTTCCTTTATATCACATTCCTGTCCCAGATTGATATTTTCTTGATACAGCAACTTTAAATTGTTGCCTTTGCACATTTATGAAGACCAATTGACAGTCTTATATCATCTAAGAAAGTATTAACCACTTGCAATCATGCTTTCAACTCCTCATCTAACGAACTGTACAGTTTTAAAATCAACCACAAAAAGTAGATGAGAAGTCTTTAAACAAGGTTGTTTTCTGGGAGCCCAATTGTAACCAAGACCTGATCTGTTAAATAAACAGTTTAAGGGCAAGACAAAACAACAATGATGACAAAAAAATCACCCTGGAATATCCCCCTTTGAGTTTTTATCCCTGGGATAATAATTTTCCCTTTCTCATGCTTTAACTGCAAAGTGGCTTGGCTCTGTTTCATGGTCACTGTAATGTAACTGATCAATATAGGGTGTATCTTATACAGCTGTAAAAATTCCATTATCCATGAATGTGGGATGCTGTCAAATCCTGTTTTGAAATCTATCCATGCCATACATAGGTTCTTCCCCTTTTTATGATTCTCTATTGTGGCTTTAGTTAGCAACAAGTGATTCTTTATTCCATATGACTCTTTTGCTACTTTCTTGTTCTATTGCCATGATTTAGCTTTCTTCTAAATGACTGTAAACAGTCTGCATCAATTACAGTATATAGTTTATACATCGTCTGAAGGCAAGTTACTGGTCTACAGTTTTTAGGATGGCTTACATGTTCACACTCAAGGATGAGTATCATTTCTCCTGTTGTTAACCAGGCTGATGTCTGTTCGGGATGCTAATATAAGTAATTTTTACTCTGAGCTAAATCTTTGCACAAAGATTTTAATACTTTTAGCCAGAAGTTAGGTATTGCATCAGGGTCTGGGATTTTCAAATTAGCAACTTTTCATAATTTTGTTTCAGTTTCTATGACCATAACTTCATCCCATATCATATCCAGTAAATTTGAACTCCTTAATGTTTATTTTAATTTTTCTATCCATTCAGTACCCCTGTTATGTTCCACAGAGTCTTTGTAGATATTTCACCATAATGTGTCTATTTCTTCTTTTTTGCTGCGGTTTTTCTATTCCTTTTACTTTGTTTCCCAGTTCTCTATAATTGCTTATGTTGAACCTTTCCTTTATATTTATCTGTAAATCATAAGTTTTTCTGCCTATGCTGATATCTCTAGGTTATTATTTTCAATAGTGTACAATAGAGCCTGGACTGTTCTGATACTGTGTGTTGCTTTTATCATGTCTACCTTTCCATGTAATTTTTTTGATCTGTTGCCTCTTCTACATTCATGTAACAGTGACACTTCTTGGCTTAATTGCATTATAGTTTTCTCTATTCGATGCTTTCATGACGGCATTTTATTTATTCCCTTCCTTTCTCTTATTGCTCTATGTTTTTGTGGTAAGACTTTATCTGTTATTAATTTGGCTGCACAGTAATATCTCCTATTTATTTCTGTTAAATCACATGAATTTCTGTTAATAGTCTTGATTACTGTGTTCATGTCTTTTATCAGACTTCTAACAGTTTCAGTCTTATTTACTTTCTGTAATCTATTTATTTCATCGATCTTATAATGTCTATCCAATCTCAACTAAAAGCAAGCAACTCCTTCATGTGGGAATTCATTGGCCCAGCACTATATAAAATTGCCTGCAGTAAAGTTGCCAATGTTGAAGGTTTCCTCTTCCTTCCTTTGCTGTGCAACTCCAACTAAACTTTTGTTCTGGTTTCCTTCTCAAAGTTCCAGAGCATCATCATGTGGCACGTCATCAGACGCTTCCCATTCCACCTGTTTCTCCTTAGTGTCGGGACGCATTGTTCAACATGCCATGACATTACCTGTGTTGGATTTTCTACACTAAATCCTTAGCTCTGCAGATAATTCATAACTTCAGTTTTTATTTCTTTAACTTTTCCATTATGAATCCTCCTCTTCCCCTTTGTTTTCTTATTTTTGTATTATGAAATTTTTCATATCCAGGTACCCTTGTCCGCATTTTTCTTCAAATATCTTTGGTGCTGTCTTTTCATATTAATTAGTTTGCTTTCTCATTTGCATAAATATTGTACTATATCAAATCTCTTTTTCTTTCTAATATCCATTTTTCTTCATCAGATGTCTCCTACTCTACCTGTTTCTCCTTAATTTAGGGGCTCATTGCTCCAACGTGCTGTGACATTACCTGCGTTGAATTTTCTACAATAAATTCTTCAATTTGCAGGTACCCATAAGTTCAGTTTCTATTTGTTTAACTTCTGCCTTACATATGTTCTGTTCTACATTCCTGTTTTGTTTTCTTATTTTTGTACTGTGAAATTTACCATATTTAGGTGTCTTGGCCTGTATTTTTCTTCAAATATCTTTGGAGTTGCTTTTTTTCTATTGACTAGTTTGGCTTTCTTTTTTGAATAGATATTGCACCATATCAGATCTCTTTCCCATGTTCATGTTTCTTTTTTAATAACTTTTAAAAGTGTTGGTGTTTTGTTTGTTATATTTTCTTACTTCCTGTATTGCTTCTTTTTCCAGGTGGCCTACAATTTCTTTGTCTAGATAATGGGCATGGATCAGTTGTATTAATAAAAGCAAATTTGCGTTTTAAGCTTTTGGTAGTTTTTCTTCTGCTAGAATTTTTCTTTCCTCTAATTTCTTTCTTAATCTTTCTGAATGTCTTCTATCTAGAATTTCTAAGCTTTTTGCATAAAAGTAAAAATACATAATTTTTTTCTTTACCTGTCATCTTTATAGCTCCTTTTGGCCTGACAGTTTTTGGACTACTACTTCCTTCTACAACAGGGGGCAACTCTCCACAAAACCTGGCATAACTCCATTGTCGGAATGTTTCCATGTCTTGAGAATTCTATACTGGCATTTTTGCAGTCCTGGCACTAGTGCGCACAGCAGGATTGGACACTTTTATCCTGCGACTTATGTCCATAATATAAGCTATACAAGATACAGTCCATATATATCAGTGTTGTCTTGGTGAGATTTTGTGAAAACAATGTCCATCACATTAAGGTACTCACCAAGACTTGAGGATGAGTTCATTTCTAGCAATACTACTCTCCTTTTCTTGGTGATTTCATTATCTTTCATTCTGGACCCATAATTCTTCAGCAATGTAAGCACTACTATGTCTTCCAAATACACACACTTTAAATAGGCCAGTACAGAGGCTCATCCTGCCTTCCTTGACAATATTAGAAATACTTATTGGCTATCACACCCCACTTATAGCATACTAAAATAAATACACAATATAATTACTCTCGCATTAATTAAAATAATAAAGTATAACGTCTCCCCAATTTATTTTAACAATAAATACATCTGCCTATAACCAAACAACATCATCTTCAACTTAGGCATATCTACAAAGAGAAACTAATGCTATAAGGCACATCTTTTATTCCAAAAACATATACTTTTATTTGTAAATATACTACTTTAAGGGGTTGTAGAACCAGAGCCAGGACCATTACCTTAATACCCAATACACACCTATTAATGCACTCAGTTCTGACAATGCTATAAAATTCTATCATATAAACATTAGAAGAATCAAGAACAAAACTGTTCCCTTATACAGTTGGACTGAAACCAGTAAGGCAATTGTCCTGTGCATTACTGAAACTTGGCTTAAACCAAAAAGTAAAGATGAAGAATTTCTTAGTATAATCTATCCTTGCGGAAGGAGTTTTTTAAGGACAGAGTATCAGAAATGGCAGGTGTATTATTGATGCATATCCATCAAAAAGGGCTGGTGGATTGCCTATTATATAGTCTAATCAGCTGCTAGTTACCCTTAATAGAATATCTATAATCGACTTTGGAAAAACTGAATTACTTAATAGTAATCATAAGTTTATATATATTTTATCATATATATATATATATATATATATATATATATATATATATATATATATATATATATATATATACACATACATACATACAGTAGATATAAAAAGTGTACACACCCCTGTTAAAATGCCAGGTTTTTATGATATAAAAAATTTGACCACAATAAATCATTTCAAAACTTTCGTACCTTTAATGTGACCTATAACCTGTACAATTCAATTGATAAATAAATCTGTTAAGGGAAAAAAATATAAAAAATATACAATAAGCTGGTTGCATAAGTGTACACACCTTTAAACTATTACTTTGTTGAAGCACCTTTTCATTTAATTACAGCATTCAGTCTTCTTGGGAAAGAAACTGTTGCAGAAAAGAGGAAAATACCAGGATGCAAAAACTCCCTTACCAGCCTCAGTAAGAAGCTGAGATCCCTCAAAATCTGCCAAAGCTAGCTACAAAAATAAAATTGCCAAAGATTCCAAAGACAACCACAAGGCATTCTATAGTTATGTCAAGAATCTAAATGGCAATGCTCAGATATGCTCTGAGCTACAACAGAATGGCATTAAATATACTGATCCCAAGGATATTGCCAATATCCTGGCAGATCAATTTAGTGCCAACTTCACCCCCTCTCACCCTCTAAAGGGCCCATCTCAATACCAAAAGATTGCCAAATTCCGGTAATCATGGCCACACAGATAGAAACCGCGCTCTCCACAGCTACGAATACAGCATCCATGGGACCAGATGACATCCTGGGCCATGTACTACATGAACTACAAAATGAACTGGCACCTCACCTAAGTGTAATGTTTAATCATAGCCTCACCTCAGGCTTTGTGTCCACTGAGTGTTGCACAGCTGCAATTATCCCACTCCACTAGGGGGGATCCACCTTGGATCCTGCGAACTACCGTCCCATCAGTCTGACGAGCTTGATCTGGAAAGGTATGGAACGCATTATCATGGAACTTATAAACAAAAACACTGGCAATCTTCAAACACTGAACTTCACCCAGTTTGGGTTCATGAAGGGCTGATCTTGTCTCCTGAACCTGATTGACTTTTTCGAATCAGTCTCCAGATCTGTAGACGAGGGTAAGGTGGTCCACACAGCCTAGCTGGACCTCGCCAAGGCCTTCGACACCATCCCCCACTTTGGAATCATTGATAAACATACTAAGCTGGGCATAAATCCCTATGTCACTCGATGGGTTGCCGACTGGCTTACTGACAGAACCCAGACTGTAAAAGTAGCCGACTCCAAATCCAGCTCCAGATAAGTGACAAGTGAAGTACCTCGGGGTTCAGACCTGGGATCGCTCTTGTTTGGCATCTACTTCTCTGAAGTACAGGCCAACATTAAGAGACTCTGGCTAACAAAGTTTGCAGATGACTGCAAACTGGGAGCCATTATTGAATCCCAAAATGATATCGATATTCTACAAAAGAGCCTTACAGAAACAAATGCTTGGTGCCGGAGCCATGGGCTCAAGCTTAATGCCAAGAAATGTATAGTTATCCCCTTTGGGAAAAAACATGTACCCATGAATTACCACACAGGTGGCAGTACACTAAACACCGAAAGTGTGATGAGAGACTTAGGGACACAGGTGGTCAGTGGTCTCACCTTCGATAACCACATCACCACAACAGTCAGGAAATCCTTCTATGTGGCAAACCTCATACTAAGGGCTTTTCATTCACAAAAAAGGAGGTCATTGTCCCACTGTACTCATCCCTCATTAGACCCATTATAGAGTACAACACCCCATTTGGTATGTACCTCAAAAGACATCTGCAACAACTGGAAAGGCCATAGAAATACCTCATTAAAAGAATCACAGGCCTAAAGCAGATGCCATATGCTGACCATCTAAAAAAACTCCAGCTATACTCTGTGGCATATCGTCTACTCAGAGGCTATCTCTGCTTAACATACAAGGCCATGTCAAACCCTGAGCTGTTGGACATGCTCAACTTAAAGAAAACCCAATACCTCAGAGCCACATGCTCCAGGGATCTAAACCTTGTCATCACAATGAACACACCATGCTGGAGGGATAGGTTCCTGACCCAGAGACTCTGCATACTCTGGAATAGGCTGCCCATAAATGTCAAGCAGAGTGCCTCCTGGAACCTTGATGATTGGATGGGAGAAAGGAAATTCACCCTGGGAATCATGTCAGTCACCCTGCTAGACAGGGGTCCAGGGAAGTAAATATTGTGGGAAGAAATATCCAGGGAATTGTTATGGCTAGGCTTGTAAAGGCCCTAGGGTCGATAGCCTAGTACCAACCTATGAACCTATGAATCAGCATGGCCATGGCAATATTTGCCCACTCTTCCTTGCACAAGTGCTCCAAATCTGTCAGATTGCAAGGGTATCTCTTGTGCACAGCCATCTTCAGGTTACCCCACAGATTTTCTACTGGATTTAGGTCTGGGCTCTGGCTGGGCCATTCCAAAACTTTAATTTTCTTCTGGTGAAGCCATTCTTTTGTTGATTTGGATGCACACTTGGGGTCATTGTCATGTTGAAAGGTGAAATTCCGCTTCATCTTCAGCTTTCTAGCAGACGCCAGAAGGTTTTGGGCCAAAAGTGACTGATATTTGGAACTGCTCATAATTCCCCTCCACCTTGACTAAAGCCCCAATTTTATCTGAAGAAAAGCAACCCCAAAGCATGATACTGCTACCACCATGCTTCACTGTGGGGATGGTGTTCTTTTAGTCATGCGAAGTGTCACTTTTGCACCAAACATACCTTTTGGAATTGTGGCCAAAAAGTTCAACCTTGATCTCAACAGACCATAACACATTTTCCGACATGCTTTTGAGAGACTTGATGTATTGTTTTGCAAATTTTAGCCAGGCCTAGATTTTTTCTGTGTAAGAAAAGGCTTCCATCTTGCAACCCTACCCCATAGGCCAGACATATGGAGAATACGGGAGATTGTTGTCACATGTAGTACACAACCAGTACTTGCCAGAAATTCCTGCAGCTCCTTCAGTGTTGCTGTTGGTCTTTTGGCAGCCTTCTTGATCAGTTTTTGTCTTGTCTTTTCATCAATGTTGGAGGGATGTTCAGTTCTTTGCAATGTCACTGTTGTGCCATATTTTCTCCACTTTTTGATGACTGTCTTCAGTCATGGTATGTCCAATGCTGTGGAAAATATTTTGTACCCTTCTTCTGACTGATACCTTTCAACAATGAGATCCCTTTGATGCGTTGTAAGCTCTCTGTGAACCATGAACTGAATGCTGTAATTAAAGCAAAAGGTGGTCCAACAAAGTATTAGTTTAAGGATGTGCACACTTATGCAATCACCTTATTGTACGTTTTTTATTTTTTATATTTTTTCCCCTAACAGATTTGTTTTTCAATTGAATTGTACAAGTTATAGGTCACACTAAAGGCAAAAACATTTTTGAAATGATTTATTGTGGTCTCGTTTTTTTATATCACAAAAACCTGGCATTTTAATAGGAGTGTGTACACTTTTTATATCCACGGTGTGTGTGTATATATATATATATATATATATATATATATATATATATATATATATATATATATATATCAGGGTTGGCTCGTGCTATTGGATTGTAGGACTGCAGCCTCCCCCCCCCCCAGCTGTAAAAAAACAAAAAATAAACAAAAGAGAAAATAAAATAAAAATAAAATAAAGCAACAAAATAAAAGCAACCGTGAGTCCTTGAACATCCCGCATTTCCCGATATTCGGACTGCTGTTGAACCAGTCTGGAGCATGCTCACAGAATCCAGACTGTCTCCACCAGCAGTCCAGATTACGACAATATTCAAGTCCAAATTTTCAAAGTAGTCTATACAGTTACAACTGCATAGACTGGATGGGGATCGGACTGCAATGTCCGCAGGCAGGCTGGTGCTCTCATGGGAAGGATAGGACGAGCCTCCAGGTGCTCTCGAGGGAAGGGCTAACTTGGCGCGGGGACTTTGTTACATGGATGGATTTTGCTGCTATGGACTTTGCTTGGCTGTCGGCTCAGGTAGGGTGTGTATGTGTGTGTGTGTGTGTGTGTGTGTGTGTGTGTGTGTGTGTGTGTGTGTGTGTGTGTGTGTGCGCGCACTGTGTGTGTGTGTGTGTGTGTGTGTGTGTGTGTGTGTGTGTGTGTGTGTGTGTGTGTGTGTGTGTGTGTGTGTGCGTGTGTGTGTGTGTTTTCCATATATAGCCAGGATCAACTGCAATCAATTTGTTATTGACACTTCCAATGTTCAGACTGTCTATTCTTAGATTTTGATTTGTGATTAAGATAGGATTTGGTTAAAAATGTTAATTTGAAGTCCCTGGTTTTGTGGGGTTGAGGCAAATGCACAATTTAGCACATGGTTGCGGGAGATGGGGTTCAGTTATATACCACCATCCAAAAGCATTTTGATAAATCGATAATTATTCTTGGAAAGGAATTTCTTAAGTAGAGTTTGTAGACTAGGGTAGTTTTGTGGAAGCTGTAGTTGGATTACAAACAGCTTTCTAGAAATGTGGGTTAATTTGAGGGAATAGTCTTTTAGGAAGGGTGGAGGTTTTATGTCAAAGTTGTCAAAGGTATGCTGTTGTAGTGATGTGTCACTTTGTATATCTATTGAAAGTGTGTCTATCAAATAAAGGCACAGTATAGGGGTCAGTAGGAGACAAGAAGTTGAAATAATTGTGCAAGGTGAGGTCAGTGTAATGCAATAATTAGCGTAATACTTTAAGGGACATAAACAATTAGGCAGCAAGAGGTGAAATGTCATAGTGATGGAGTACAGGGAAAAGGGCATGAAGGGTGAGATTTGTATTTAATAACATTATTACCTTTCTACTGCAAAAGATCAGAGTGAGAACGTTTTAAACTGTAGGGAACTCAAACATAGGAGAGAAAGGTAGTATAGTAGTCCAGATGAGCTGCCACTAGAACTGCCCAGAGGTCATATGTGTATATATACAATGGAGCATATATTTTGATTAACAGCACAAATTATAAATCCTACTACCATCTATGGCATGTCATCGAATACACATAACATTGATCCAAAAATGGTCAAAAATAAATAAAACATATCTTTTTGAAGAGGGTCAAGCCTCCCTGCACCCCCTGCTAATTGCATATTCCAACTCCAAGATTACACTAATGTGGGGAAAAGGCATATTCTTTGATCCCCACTGTAGTGTGATCTGTAACATAAAGAGTTGCTGCTTTTCAAACAACATATTTTTGCTGAGCTGCACTGGCTCCAGTTATATCAACAATTTGTTTTGTCAATCAAAATAGATGCTCCCCTATACACATACAGAATTATACTAAGTGTGTGTGCAATGCCCCAGTTGCTACATGGTGGTGAGTAGAGAATAAGGCTTGAACTTTGTACCTTGGGCCCACATAGCAAGAGCCTGAATTCCCTACCCACCACCATTTGTAAAAAAAGAAATTGCAGATTTTTGCCTCATATTTGTTCTGTTCCTCATAAAATCTGTGGTTTCTGCATTTTTGTTTCTTAACACAGCCAGTAGTGCAGTGGTGCAGTGGTAGCATTGTTGCCTGACAGCTACAGGCTGTCTGGTTTGATTCATGGTTGGGATGGAGTCTGCATGTTCATGTGAGTTTGCCCTGGTGTCCTCCCATCTTACAAAGACATCTGTCTGGAGTGTTTCTTCCTGTGCCTCTGCCAAAAATTGGCTTTTGTTCCAAGTCAGACTTTCCTGGTTAACAAATGTTAAATAAATAAAAATGACAAGCATTTGAATTTCAAACTTCATATTCTTCAGAAAGTACATGGTAACACAAAACTTATTATTATAGCAAGTTTCTAAGTTTATATGATGGATATTTGAAATCTGTCCCTATTTTTTGGGACTGTATTCCCCCATTATTGGCTTTGTCCAGGTTTTTTGTGCCAAGGTTGAGAGCTATGGTGATGACTGAGCTCACTGAATATGTTTGGGGGCTGTATTCCCCCATTATTGGCTTTGGTCAGGTGGTTTGTGCTAAGATGTTGACAGCTATGGTGAGAACTGAATTCACTAAATGGTAGTCATTTAAGTTTCAGTCTTCCTCTGTTTCCTAAAACAGATAATTTGGCATAGTGGTATATTTCTCTGACTGTTTTGCAGAGGGTCCTGGGTTCAATCCTTGGCAGTGAAATGTATGGTGGTAACACAGCATTTTATTCTAGCAACTTTCCAAGATTATACAAGCAATGTTTAAAATGTGTCCCTGTTTTTTGGTCTTTTGACCCCCCCCCCTAAATTTTGGCTTTTTCCAGATGTCTTGTGCTGCAAAGTTCAGAGATACAGCTGAGTATCAAGTAGATTTTACAAGAAGCTGAGAGCTGCAGGGGAACAAAACTTTAGTGCTGTTTGTACAGAATCTGCTTGTCTTGTTAATAGCACAACAGGTAGTGTATTTGCTTTTGATGCAGAAGCCTGTGGGTTCTACTCCCACAGTAAGTATATGCATTGCTAATACTGTACTGTATTGTAAAGGGGGTGGATGCTGCAGTCCTTTTTGGTGAAGATACCTAGTAACTATGAACCTGTTATCAGTTTACCATCCATTCCCTATTGCAATATTATTAGCTTATTGTTTTTTGAATGCAACATAGGCAATTTATTCCGCAAGGGCAACAGGCACTTATTTAGATGACTTTTACTTCTTCAGAGATTGCGCATATTTGCTGATATTGGTGGACTGTAGAAGTTTGAGTAGACTTTTATGATAGAAATGTTCTGAACTGGGCAGTTTTGTCATTACTGGTGCATGCATTTTGTTTCATTTTTTACTGGAGAAATGTTCTGAATTGGGCAGTTTTGTCATTATTGGTGCATGCATTTTGTTTCATTGTTTACTGGAAAAATGTTCAAAACAAATTTAAAATGCCCTCTAACAACTGTTCTATATTGTACAACAGGAAGGTGTATCAAGGACCACATGCATGTTTCGTGTGCAAGGGGCCTATGATTTGAAAATAGCCCAAAGTTAATCATTATCTGCCACTGGCAAAATGTATTTTCTTTGAATGTGGGTTTCAATGCTGTTTCAATGAATGTGAGTTTCAAGGGCAGAGAAGTTTTAATGCTAAGTCTGTTTTCATTGTGAGATTGCATTGCTTTGTTTAGCAGATGTCTTAGTGTTTGTGCTGTAAAATGCAAAATAAAACTTTAAAATGAAGTCCAAATCATCATAGAAGTAAAGCAGTATGTACGTTAGTGTTTATGGTAAATGGGGTGAAATATCCAAGTAATGGTTCATTGGAATGGCTGCAGGAGGAGGCTCCATTCGACCATGATTTTGTGAGGGGGAAGGGCAGCAAACTCAAAGACAGCCCCAGCTGAACTATACCTCTCAACTGTCCAGATTTTCACAGAATGAATAGATTTTTGCTTCTTATTTTTGGTTTGTTCCTCATAAAATGTGTGGTTTTCTGGCAAATAATTTAGGAATTAAGTCACTAAATAATGACAGACACTGAGTTTCAGACTTCATAACCTACAGAAAAATGGATGCTAAAGCAAGACCTGTTATTCTATCAACTGTCTCAGTTTATACACAATTTTTAGTACTGTTTATATGTTCCCCCAGTATATTTGGTCTTGTCCAGATTTCCTTCATTAACAAGTTGAGAGGTACGTGCAAATAAAATGCTTTATAGAATTAGGCATACTCAAACCTCTCAACTGTCCCCAATTTTGGCTCAAAATGTTGCTCTACCCCTAATAATCCTGCCGCAAAATGGCAATTTTTGAAGAAAACATGGAGGGTTTACAATTAAGAAATAACTGTAATAATCAGAGTTATAGATTACTTTTATTTCAGAAATGCATGTAGATTTTTTTATTTTGTCAGCTGCTCAAGTTAGCAGTACTAATATTTAAAAAGTGTCCTTTCTTAGACAGGTTCCCAGTGTGGCTATTTTATATTTTTGCATCACATTTTGGTCCATTTTTCATAAAATTGTGTTTTTTGGCAAATTAGTGGCAAATCATTAAAGACCGAAGTTAGAAAATAATGACAGACATTTGAGTTTCAGATTTCATACCCTTCAGAAAATTCATACTAATGCAAAACCTATTCTATTATCGTTCTAAGTTTGTAAGAGCAACATTTAAAAATTGTCCTTATTTTTGGGCTTTTGTCCCACTTCTATGTATGGCTTTGTCCAGATTTCTTCCTCTGAGGTTGAGAGGTATGACAAATGTGTCAGGGCCATCACAGTCAGCCAGAGACATTTCAAATTGTGACATACTTGTTGCACCCCACTTCCCCATGTAGTGACTCTGGATGTTCCAAGCAAGGCAAGGAGCATTTATGCAGTGTAAATGTGCAGAGTATCCCCCCCATCCAAGGTAGATGCAAGTGCTACTTTTGTTCTGTCCTTGATTTTGCAGAATGTTCTGGTTTCTGTTATATTTTTATACTGTTGATTTATGCTTATTATTACTCAGAAAGTGTTGCTCTGTGTTTAAGTAGCAATGCTTTAATAACCATCAGGTAAGCTTGTCTGAGATTATAAGATGCAAGTAAGCTTTAATAAGCATACTGTTAAAGAATTGCCAACACTGAAAGCCTTTCTGTTGTTGCCATGCAGAGAATACTTACATAACTAGATAATGTATAAGCCTTAGGTATTGAAATGCATATGACAGTATTTGTAATAAAGGACAGGATTACATTATTTTAAGAAGCTCGGTACATTTGTTGGAGACTTGCAGTCATCTTTGCAGACTTTACCTGTAAACCAAACAGAATGCTAATCTATCATGTGTGGTCCATTACCTGTACAGTAATCCTTTAAGCAATGTATCTTGAGCTTGTTTCTTGTTTGCTTTTCATTTTTTACTTTGACCATTTTCCCCATGAAACAAGTAAATAGTTGTTTTCAGGCAGCAGGTCTTTTTTGGATAAGAAACATTTTTACAAGTGGGGGTATCACAGAGATTGCTACTTTCAGCATGTTACTTGGTACTTTAATAAAGCTGAATATAAATTATAATTAGAACTGCAGTGCAAGGAGATGTAGTTTGAGTTGAGTGCTGCTTGTTTTTCTTATACTTGATTTTGACTGGCATTCCAGTAATGTATTTAAAAAGTAATTTATTTTTTCATGCCTCACAACCTTTTTGTTTCCATCTACATATTAAGTAAGCTGTCATGCAGCCGATGCATTGAATTTTTTTCTTCTACACTTCATATTGTCTTTATTGGACTCTCATAATAACAGTATGGCACCCAGGGCAGCATATTTAATTAAAGTTACAGTTTTTGTGGTTTTGAGCATAGCTCCTCCCCTTTCTAGTTGGCCGCACCCCTTCCATTGACCCCATCCATTCAGCTGTCTCCTGCAGTCCCCCTTTGATTGAAGTCACCAGCCACCACTGCTTTATATATACATATATATATATATATATATATATATATATATATATATATATATATATACACACACATATATATATATATATATATATATATATATATATATATACACATATGTATATATATATATATATATATATATATACATATACATACATATATACACACACACACACACACACACACACACATATACACATAAATATGTGTGTGCGTATGTATTTCTCCACACTCTGCATTCAGTGATATGCCAGCCCCAAATTATATTCTATGATGTATTTCATCTAACTTGAAAGAAAGTTAAATAACATTGGGAAATTTGAATATAGACTAGACTAATATGAACATTGTCACTACTTCAACACCAGATAAGATACTTCTATCTATACATCTTTATGGCCTTTAACAACTTATACCCCCAAATAACGTGAACAAACTAATCAAATAGGAAGACAACCTATTATGAATGGAATACTAAACAGCAGTGCATATAAAAGCTTATGTTATAGTATTCTACCAAACTCATAAAGTAACCAATAACCCATATACACAATCTGGAAGAAAACAAAGTTAAACATCACCCACTTAATACTTATCTAAACACTAAAAACATTTCCAAATATATCTTTTTAATAAATTACTTTCCCAATGTAATTAGAATCCAGTAAAATTCCTCCCTCTAGATGGAGCAGTGCTATTGTCCAACTGAACCTTCCTAAACATCCCAAACTAATTGATACTAGAGTACAAAAAGAAAATCAAAGTTATACTAACTTGTTGGTTTACTCTTGCTACAAAACTATCTTATGGCACTGATAGACAATACATTAAAGCATGGAAAAACAAAACCATGCATATCACAAAACTACAAAACAGCTTGAAACCTCATACACACATTTTATATATATATATATATATATATATATATATATATATATATATATATATATATAGATATATAGATATATATATAAACATATATAGTCGAACAAGTCAAATCCAAGGAGCAGTCATTGGATCTTCACATGACTTAGCTATACTACAGGAAGGTCTGTCCCAGAATAAATTACTGGTGCTAAAATAATGGACTGAAACTAAATTTCAGAAATGCATTATCATATGCTCTGGGAAGTCATTTACCCCGGGGAGCTACCACATTGATAATATATCCCCAAGAGTTGACCCAGTTGCTTGGGATTTGGAAACATGTGTGGACTCTAACCTAACTTTCGACCAACATGTGTTCATAAACAAAGAAATTGTGTGTAGAGTGAGGATGTCACTGTCCCTCTTTACTCAGCCCTCATTAGGCCAGTCATTGAATATAATGCCTCCATTGAAATGTATGTGTTCAGACGGTTCCCCTTCACAAAGTCGAATGGCCACAATCTCGAAAGTCATATGATCGAGACCATATGCTCGAAATTGTGGAACCTCGACTCTGTGAATGGGGAACGGCATATAGCGCAGAATGGGAAATTTCCCTTTCTGCACTGTAGTGCAATCTCGGAGTTGGAATAAATAAGTAGCGGGGTGTGAGGGGTGCAAGCGGGCTTGCCCCCCTGCAGAAACACTTTGTTATGTTACGTTTTTCTGTTTTTCAGCTCCCTTTCATGAAGTTGAGCTTCAGAAATTCGAGCATATGACTTCGGCCATATGCATTTCGAGTTTCTGAACGTTCGACTTTGTGAAGGGGAACCGTTCAAATACATGCAACAACTGAAATGCCCACAGTGATACCTTACTAAAAGGATACAAAGCTTAAACAGTATGCCCTGCATGAACCAACTCAAAGTCTTGTCACTATACTCTGTATCCTACAGACTGTTAAGAGGTGTCCTTTGTCTCACATAAAAGGCATCCTCTGACCCAATACTGATATATTTACTACATATCAGCAAGTCAAATGGCATCAGAAATACTCAGTCTAGGGATTTAAATCTCTTCTGCAAGAAAAACTTGCTTTAAACCATTCTGTTGATGTTGCAGAGGATACCACTGCTTTGGAATAGACTACCCACCCTCATAAAACAGAGGTCATCCCTGTCCATATTCAAGAGCAACTTTGTTTTATGGATGGAAACAGAAAATTTACCCCATGACTGCCCTTTGTACAACTAATGTACAGAGATGGATCCTAAATGCTTTATCCCATGCATGGTTTCCCTCAAATTATCTGTGGTATGATACCAATAATTTTCATTAAGGGCAATGTATAATTATTGACAATTAGATGGGTAAAGCCAGTCTAACACCAAAATGGGATAGGTTATTTCAAGCACCAGAAGGGAAACCTGATAGTCTTAAAATGGCCTGCAAGGACAGGTAGTCCAGCTTCATCATGCCCTCAGCTGTCAGGGGTGGTTCCTATTTTTTCCTGTTTTTCTCCCCAGCCCTACTGTGTGTGTAGACACCAAGGATAAGTGGTTTAAATCTTGTGGAACTATCTCTCATCACTTTCTCTGGCACAGTTTTCAATAGTTTGCTTAAGGTTTAAAACAATTAGTTTTAGTGAATCTGAAGTGGGTTCTGCTTAAGTACCTACTAGGGAAAAAAAAGGAATCCAAATATGATTTTGACACATGTACTGGACATCTGGGCCATTAAGGAGGCAATTTCCAATATTTCTTTTAATGCTGATGGCTCAAAGGATGTAAAGACATTTTAAGTGAACAACTAATTTTATTAATAAAGCAGGAAGTAACATTGGTAATATTTTGGAACAGCATATAGTATGTAAAAGTGGTAGAGTTAAAAGAACATATAGCGACAACTCATGCAACGATACAGCTGTTACTGAAAATAGTCCCTTTATACTGCCCCAGTACTGATACAGTTATGTTACTCCAAAATATTTCAATTGTTCTTTGACTTTTGTGGTTTATGTTGCAGGATGTCACATTTGTGATTTCTTATACTGGATACACTACCAGAAGGCTAAGTGCTAGGATATATGAGCCCAAATATGCTAGTACTAAGAAGAATGATAAATCTGCATTGTTCTTCTTGCCAGATTCTAAAAAGATATCTATTTTGTGTGACTAATTTTGTTGGACTAGACATAAGAGGGAACTAGGAGAGTATTTTTCATCTCAATGAATACATCTGGCATTCTGATGAAGCTCACTTTTGAGTGAGTGAAAGCGCTTAACATACATCTGTTTTTATTTCAATAAATGATTTTACATTTTATACCACAACTGTGGGCAACTATTTATTCGGATATCCTTTGGAAACAGCTTGTAGACTGCTTATCGTAACATTATTGAGGTTTGGATAGCAGCTGGTGGTGTTTCATTACTGCCAGGTGTGGAGATTTTTGGATATCCTTTAAATACCAGCTTGAAGACAGTTTTTGCATCGCATTCTTTGGTACTAGGTGGAATGCGGGTTTTTGTATTGTTGCTGTGGTTCGGACAACGGTTGGTAGCGTTTTTTTACCGCTAAGTTTTGTTACATATGGTGTAGACTGATCACTTTCAGTGCAGATTCAGTTGTATTTGTTGTATCTAGTATTATGGGCAAATGCTACCATTTTTAAGGTACTTAAGTCATAAACCAAAAAAAACTGACATGCCTGTTGAAGGTCTAGGTTTATAGAAAATACAAATTCAAGATTGTGTGACATCTCCACTCTGGGCCAGTCATCAAGGAGCCTTAATAGAGCACACAGAGAACACAATCAGTCTGTGGTCTGTGTTTCACTATGTCTCTTCCCAGGCCCAACTGTAGAATTGAGTCCTCAGCAGAGTGTTCAAACCAAGTCCTCCAACACCATCTCTGTACAGAAACACACCTGAGAAATGCTGGCACAGATTTACTAACTCTGCCCCTCTGTCCAGACTATAAGGTATTTACTGCTACCAGACACTCCAATGCCAGCTACTCTAAGACTCTTACAAGGGTACTCAATTACACTGAGTGAAATTAATATTAATACAAATGGTAGTGTTTGAACAATGCAGTAAGGCTTTCAGGAGTGGCCACATAGTCACCAAATAGATATGAATACTCTCAAAAGTTAAAATATTCTCTAAAGGAATAGCCACAATGAAAAGTTTAAATATATTTAATAATATAATAAAAGAACGTGAAAAACTAAATATCTATTTACAATAAACACCAGAGTTTCACCATAGGAAATATTAAAATGGCACAGATGAATGCATTCACACAAATACAGAAAAACAGTACCTAACTAATCTCACTATATTTTCCTGACTGAACTAAATAATTACTATTCCCTAGTTCACTTTCAAGAGTAAGCCAAGATGAAGTAGGTGAGGGGTCCTTATTTGTCAAGTTCCAGAAACTGAGTGCCTTAAGACTTCAGTCTCATCTAGCACTAAAACATCATTTTTGTGATGGATTACAAACATCTGGTCATCTGACTTCTGGTTCCCATACTACCCCCAGTGCTGGAAACTGAACCCTAATCTTGCACATATGTGTTACCATACACACAGATAGAGCTTTGTTAAGATTTGTTGCAGCTTCTGGAAGTCATAAAACAATAAAACACTTCCACTCTTCCTGCAGGAGCTAATAAACCATTCTCTGGCACAGACATGTTGTCTCTGGCTGCAGTCAGAGCTGTCAGATACAATCTTTATAACCTAAATTAAGTAATTTAATTTCTTACTATCTTTCAAAGTTAGCTGGACTAAGATTAACATTTTCTCTCCCAGTATCCTATTTACAACAGTACAGTCTGATATAAATGTATATTTCTTATTTGTCCAGGAGGACACACTGTTGATACATTTTTAACACAAAAAACTTCACAAACAAATCAGTTTGATATACAAATGACCTACAATTGTTTACAAAATTCCAGCTAGCTGTGCTGGCATATGTTACACATCAACTGCCCTGTGTCTCCATGCATAGCTTGTAATACCTGATGTTGTCACAGATGGGATAATGGCTCAATTTCTGATAGCAGTACCACCATTCCAGGTTCAAGATTACACTCAGGTGGCTAGAAGGGCAGGATTGAACATTTTGGGGAAAATACTCCCAAGGGAAATGGGCAGAGGTATTATCTAGCATGAATATATTATAAGCAATTGTCAGCTGCTCATCTTATTGCATTACATTAAATTGAACATTTTTATTCGGTGAACACGTAGGTGACATTATATCTTACTTTACATATACTAACCCCAAGAATGCACAGCAGTAGAGAAAAGAAAAAAAATCATTAATCTCACTGTCTGGTAATCACACAGCAAAGGGCCTTACCTGAAATCACCTGCCCACAACTTAAAATGCAACCACACACATACACTTCTGCAACATGCCTCATAGATGCACACAAACTACCCTCATCTACATACTTATGCCACTAAACGCAAACATTCCTTAAAGACATAAAATCTAGGATACCTTCTCATCTTACGTAGCAGCAGCATACAATACCACAAGTGGACAAAATGTAAATTAACAAAAAATAATTGGCAAGTCATATTTCAGCAAAATATGCTATCAACAAAAGCAACTACCCTTTTGTGGTAGGAGAGATAGCTTACACCCTTCCAAGTTGGGAATTGCTGGTTGAAGGCTTACTGTGTCTGTTATTCTAAAAGTGTTGTTGTTCTGATTTAAGCACTTGGGCTCCAAACCAGTCATTTTACATTAAGGTTTGTGGTCTACACACTTGCAGCAGGAGATTGTAATGTAGCCCCCACCCTTCTGAGATGGGAATTGCTGGTGAAGGCTTATTGGGCCTGTTATTCTAAGTGTCTTTTGTTTCTAGTCTGTGGTCTGCACTCTTATGGTATTACTATCTTGACATATTATTTTTAACTACTAGAGCATGTAGTTTGCTCATAGCTGAGCTTTGCTCATCAAGTTGTCTTATTGACTTGTTCAATATTTAAGTTTCCCTTACTCCTCCTTAGTGGATCAGTAGCCTTAGATATGCACTTCCTGATTCTGTCTTTGGCCATTCTGGTTGAGAAGGGTATTCTGAGACATTGCTGCAATTGCCACATGTACACTGACAACCCATTTATTCTTAATAAAACAGATAGTGTATGTGAGAGGTGTAAATACACCTTAATGCTGGAGGCAAAACTCTCTCATACAACCACATCTAATCCTATAGAGGTTGTCAGTGACACATGCACCACACCTACTGCACAGGTAAAGACACTACACATAAAACTACTTATGCTGAGGCTCTTACAGGTAACCTTCCTAAAACAGTAAGAACTCCTGCACAGTACAATCAAAGAAAACATCCTCAATCATCATGTAAACACTACTTTAAAACACCATCCGCACCTACATATAGTAACACTGTATCTGTGCCAGGGATGGTCTGCATTTATCCCCTCTAGGCTTTTGGATATTGGCAAAGAACTTTTCCACACCAATACTGCCTTTTTAGGCAATGCCAAGCTGATAAAATTACATACTTAACTGAACCTATGAAGGAATATCTGAAGGTGGTATTGCTCAATGCTGGAAGTCTTAGCAAGAAACTCTACTCCCTGCAAGCCTCCCTCTGCCAAGAGAGTGTAGACATCTGTGTAGTAATGGAGACATGGTTTAAAGTTGCTGAGAGTACCCTAGCAATGCAAGATTATAATGCTTTTCACACCTGTAGAGCAGCTACTGCACAGGAAAGAACTAAAGGTGAAGGAGTGTCAGTCTATATTAATTCATTACATCCGAGTGACGCCTCCAGGTGCACCTTGAGTTAACTCCTACCGATGCCTCTAGGTGTCAAATATTGCTTGTTCATATTTGCATCAGTAATTTCAAAACCATATTATGTACAAAGTTTTAAAATATTTCATCTTAAAGTTTTCACAGTGGCATACTCAACTGCATTAATATTTCACCTCTGTCTAGTGCAGGTAAATAGATATTAACTGTTGTTTTTATTATATTAATTTATATTGGTATAATTTTCACATTTTTCTAAATATTTCAACAACCAAGTAACACAAACAGAACTCCTTAGCCTCACATGAAAGCTATCAGCTAGATGAATAAAATGTTGCTGACAGTATGTGTGTAACTTGAGTGGTTACTGAGATATTGTAAGTCATTTACAAAACATTACAAATGTAATAGTTACTGCATTTACTGTGACTTATAAAATTTGGTTTAAGACCTAGAACCTAAACAATACTACCACTACAAACATAGTTTATGCTGAATAATTTGCCATTTATAGTTCTTTCATACCCCTATGGATCCAGAAATATGAACATTTGTTTGAAATGTGAAGGCATAATTTGATTCTGTCAAAAGGCTTAGGCTCCACCCATTGGAAGTTACAATGCAAATTTTCTGAGCTCCATTGGAATGAATGAGTTAAGACCAATCTCACAGCTAGACTAGTTAAAGTGCATGACCTACTGGAACTCATACATGTGCAACTCCCCATAAACAGTGTTGTACCATATCCTTGCAACATATAAGCCCCCCTCAATGTCCCAGGAAGCCCATACTACCTATCTCAATGTACTAAAGTCCCTCAACATTCAACCCAATATGATATTCATGGGGATCTCAACTACCCTTCTATTAGACTGGGAATCCAACACCACCTGCCCAGTGATTCTTAAACTTTGCTAATACCAACATCCTGGAACAGTTGATCCATTCTCCTACCAGGGGTACAAACATCCTTGACCTTGTGTAGACAAACATGGGGGCCAATGTTCCTCATCCAAAGTCATATCTTCACTCATCAGATCTGACTATAAGGCAACATTAAGTGAAATAAAAATTAAATCCAGGGATCCAGGGAAACAAAAACCTTTAGAAACTATTCCAGGGCTAATATCTCTCTACTAAGCAGCACTGACTACATTCCAAGCTTTCCCACAAACCCGGTAAACACCACAGAATACACTGAGCTATTTACAAAATCTCTGTACAGGCATACTGATTGTTGTATAGAGTGAGCTGTGCCCACTCTTATTAAGCATAAGACAAACTCATAAGACAAGTCACGCTGGTGAAATCACAATGCCAATCAGTTATACAATGAAAGAAAAAAAATCTTGAACAAGTGTAGGATGAAAAAATCCATACATATTAAAAGCCCCCTGACCAATCTAAACAGGCAGTTAAGAGGGTTGATTACTACTTCAAAGGCTAAATTTGAAGAAAACAAATAGCTTCTCAGGTAAAGGACAACCACAAAGGTTTCTACAGCTATGTTCACAACCTCAGAGGAAATACACAACAATGCACATAAGTTATTCTAAATGGCATCGCCATCACCCACCCTGAACCAGAGGTCATTGCCAACCTTTTGGCTGACAAGTTCAGATCCCCCCTCTAGTCCATAGAAAACACCACATAACACAATCCCCCCAACCATTACTAGGTAAAGAGTCAGCAATGCATTTTCCAAGGTCAAAAACACTGCATTGGTGGGGCCTGAAAAGATCCCAGGATGTTTAATAAATAGCATGAAATATGACCTCTCTGGTCCACTTGAATCATTTCTTAATTGGAGCCTTCAATCAGGTTGTGGACAAGGAATGGAAGATGGCCACAGTCATTCCCTCCTGCACAAAGGAAGTCCAAGCACAGATGCAGGTAACTACAGGCCCATAAGTCTTACCAGCCTCATATGCAAGGCCATGAAAAGAATCATCATGGACATGATAAATGATGACATAGGTAAATGCTGGACCTATCACAGTTCTGCTTTGTTAAAGATGGTCATGCCTATTAAATCTGGTGGACTTTTTTAAGAGGGTCACCAAACCATTGGATGAAGGTAAGATTGGGTGTACACTTTACCTTGACCCAGCCAAGGCTTTTGATACAATACCCACCTCCATCATCAGACAAGCTGACTAATTTAGGTGTAAACCCTTTTACCAGCTGCTGGATAGCAAACTGGACCTATGATAGGACCCAGGAGGTTAAAATAGAAGAGGTGACCTCCACCAAGAGGCCAGTCACTAGCTGAGTGCCCCAGGGCTTGGTACTGGGCCTGTCCTTTTTGGCAGAAAAATGTGTATAAATAAAATGAAAGAAGGGCTATTTCCATTTAATACATAGCTACCACTCTAGCTTTTCAGATCTATTTTACCCTATAATGATTTAATTTATATTAGTTGGCTATGCCATTCAGGAATGATGATGAGTCAAATCTGAGATATGGACATAAAAATCTTTGAAATTAAAAGCTATCATATACCCATAATATGCATGCAGTGTAATAAATCTTTTAAAGATCAGATGTACGGTCTTTGGAAAGATGGCTGTTATTGTCCACTCTAATTATTATGCTAAATTACATCATAGCTTGTTACATAGAAAAATATTTCTAGCAGTTCAGTATTTGCTTTCACTTGCACACTTTGCATGTGAATTGCTGATTAGCAGATGTTTGCCTAAACTTTAGTTAATCGTGTATTGTCATACTATACTTTAAAAACATATGGTACTACAATAGGTTAGGGGTCTGCGGCAGTGGAGTTAATGCAGCTGCAAATAACAGTTTTCTTAGATAGCTGAAATGTGTATTTTTTTTTTCATGAGGCATGACATTCTACACTACAGTGTATACTTTCAGACGTTATAGGCAAAGTAACATTATCCAAAGTATGACTCATTGCTAAAAAAAAGTGTAATTGCACCTGATGTTTCATGTCATATTACTGCTTTCAATCTATATCATATTATTTAATTATGGAATATGTTTGTTGAATGTTGGAAATCATTTTCGAATACAATACTTGGACATTTCTCATTTTTATATATTTGTAGGATGAAGTGTCCACATCAGCAGTGCCCTGTATAAATAACACATCTTGCAAGTACATTACAAAAAAATGAGAGAATTGTGAGGGAAAGACAAAAACAATCTTTTCCCTAAGGTGAGTTGGTATTACTGTGTCTGGAACATGAGTTCTGGTAAGGAATGCTAGTGGTATAGTGATAAACTAATGGTGAAATGAGGAAGCACACAAATATGTATCTGGTAGCTCATCCCCAAGACATACTTTGGAATTGGCTATAATTCTCTCCTTCTAAGGCTGTCAAGATAAAATGCATAGAGTACTAGACACAAAACAAGGAGGCAGTACCTGCTCAGATGATAACCGGATTTCTGAACACTGATTCTTGGAAGATCCACTTTACACAGTTCTTACGGCTAAAACATATTCATAAGGAATGCTTGGATAGCACCCTGTAGTCCATAACAGAACAGTAATAGCAGAATCTTAAGCTGACAGCAATGTCAGAGTAATCACCAGGGATATTTGTTATTTAAAGCTAGCTTTTAAACTGTGCAGTAAATGAACCGGAACTTCCAGTGGGACAAGAATGCATTTTTGTTCGCTTTGTCTCTCTTCACACATTCCATCTGTGTTTCTGTCTCACCCCACAGCACCACTGTCTCACACGCATGTGTACACATACACACACGCACACACACACACACACACACACACACACACACACATGCACATGTACACTTGCACAGACGCACATACACACGTGCACTCACACACACACACACACACACACACACACACACACACACACACACACACACACACACACACACACACACACACAACTTTATATGCCGTAGCAAATAAACACTGACCCTGTTGTAAATGCCTGTGTAGCAATGTAGTCATTGTCTTACTTGCCAATAATCAGCAATGTTACAATGTAGCTGTTGACAATATCATAATAAAGGAGTGTTATGATTATTAACACACATATTGTCTATATTCAAATAACTATTTTTATTTGGGTATACGCTGGCATGCTCATGTGGATAGAGGCTTAATTGCATGCTCCACCAGTTAACGTATTAAATTTTAGTTTTTTTTCAGTCTCAGCAATATTTCAGCATATTTCTGCTGCCCTGCTATTGTTTGCAGTGAGTTTTATGGTTGCTTGGTTGGTCCACTCAGATATTATATAATATAACAATCTTCTTAATAACACAGACCCTTACCTCTGAAGATGCTGCCTGTATCAGATCTACACTGGACACCCCCTCCAATTTAATGAAATTAACAGCAAGTGACATGCAACAAATAAAGTTAACTACAGCTAGCTGCAGCTTCAAAAAGAACTATAGTCACCTCAGCTAGAAACTGCGGTTATGTTGAGCCACTCCCAGATCATCACTAAGCTTTATACTAAAACTTGTCTGATGCAGAACAAGCTGTATGACATAGAGAACTTCAACAACAGCAATCATCTGCAGATTAGTGCGCCCACTGAGCATCTGGAAGATAATGATCACATTAACTTCACTAACAAAGATATTTGCAGGTTATTACAAGTGGGTACTCCCCTGTGACAGAATGTGCACATATAGTTACACCTTGACACAGTAATCCTACTGTACCAAGGCATTTCATATTTAAATTCCCGGATTATAATGATCACCAGAACATTCTACAACCTAAAAGGGAACTTGGGGTGAACCTCAAAACAGCAGGCTGGCATCTGCAAACTGCAACATATTTCAACACCATGAAACTCTCTCTCTTTCTGGGCTGAATTTGTGGTCATTCAGCACAATTTACTTTCGGTATGCCTCCCACATCTCACAGGACCTGGGACTCAAGGGGTTTGGAATGTTTGTTAGAAAGTAGGGAACTACAGGAGTAAGAAAAAATAATCAGTGCAAGATAAGTGCATGCAGAAAGATAAGTAGCAGGATTTAATAAAGCCTACATGGAGTTTACGTGTTTGTGTGGTGAGCAGGAGCGCTAATTACAAATTCATGCCATGCACCTCATTTAAATGTAAACAAGTGCAGCTTCATGGCTGGCAACACTGTTGACAGCCAGGAAACTGTGTAAAGCAACATGGATGGCAGGCCTGTTTACCTATGAGCAAACTAGGTTAGCAGAATTGCTCGGAATGCCACAATGATTACCAGGGTTTATCATATAGCAATGTATATGGTCCAAACACAGTACAGGACAGTGTATACAGTGCAGAATAATGTGGAATCCCATTGAAGGCATTCTGTACAAAAGCTATATAAATGATCTGTAATAGTACACTGACTGCCACTTAAAATAAACAGTCAGGTGAAGTGTGTGTATTGAATAGGGACATACAGATGATTTGTAGGAATGAACATAAGGAAAGAGGACAGGTGAAACATCGCAATGTACAGCAGATGAGGATATGTAAATGGAAGTAGGATGTAGCATAACACTAATCACATATTGACATGGTACAGTAAGGACTGCACAGTGAAAATGTATATTATGTAACTGTCAAGGTGACATAACAATGGGGACAATGTCTTTGTGATATAAGCACTATGACATGAACAATGGAGAGGACATCTATCAAGGATGTTATATACAGAGATGGGTGCACACTGTGAAGCCATGCAAACTGATTTGCCTGAATGTGACTGTAATATCAGCAGAGATCTCCAACAACTGGGACACAATTACAGGCTCATGGACAACAATCAGAATAATACCACCAGTAATCTCATGCCTCTGACATAACAGATGTGATTCTGAGTGAACATAAATATTTCTATATGAACACACTTGTACAACTATTATGGTATGTCAGCCATCTATGAAGGTTATCCAGTACACTGTCATGACACTTTAACATCTGGTTACCATGCATTTTCTGATGGATATGAAGTTTGAAACTCAAATGCCTGTCATTATTTAGTTAATTAAATCCTCTCTGTGAAAATCTGCATAGTTGAGAGGTATGTGACTGGTGTGCATGGCATATCTATATGGCATAATTTACACTGTCATTAATGTAACCCATGCCATCAATTTGTCAAACAGCTATGTGTTTAATGTGTGCATCACCAGAACAGGTATCACACATGCCTCCTGTATAACAACTTGATGGGGGTTCCACACCATCAGATAGTAATTTGTATGCAACAAAAAAATACCTAGGTTTTGCCAATAAGATGTGTGAGGGCTCACCATGGAAAAGGTGGTACACTTCAGTTACACATCACTGGAAGATGAGTAGGGAGATACACGACAAAGGGTGCATTGTACTCATTTATTCATGTGATAAAGACTGGGAAATATGGAGGTATTATGGCCTTTGATGTGGATGTCTTCCACATGCTCAATAATTGGGTTACATGCAAGGGAGTAGTCACCACTGTGGTCACATGCTAGTGGATGTTCCACATATTATCTACCCCAGGACACAGGTCACATCCCACTTGGTCTGCTTATAGGGTGTAATGTCTACATTATCATTGGGTTATGCATTTGTTTTCATGACATAAATTCTACCATGATTTTTGTTTCATCTCATGTGCTGTCATGGCTGACAGCAGTCTTTGATGTGTGTTGATGCCATCTTTACTATACTACTCTCATAGTTGAAGTCAATGATTGCCCACAATCTGTAGTCCTCCAGACAGCTGTTTAGACACAAGATGTGTATATCATTTGTGATGTCTGTGACTTCAATAATGGACAGGAAATGACCTAGCTGACAGCCCTGATGTACCGACCTGATCACTAAACCCAAAATATATGTCACTTTATAGGTTCATAGATTAGCACTAGGCTAACTGCCCTTGTGGGCTATTTTAAGCCTAGATAATTACTCCATATGAGAATCACACCTGTACCTTGTGTCTGTAAGGAAAACACCTTAACCATTATACCAACCTCCCAACAAATAATCACCCCTACCAAGTCTTGAAACCAGGACCCTGTAATCTAGGGCATAGTGCATTAGCCCACTAGGCCACTCAGCTCTTTACATATTTCAACATATTTAGATGCCACATATATGATTCAGTGGACTACCCACTTGATGATATAGGTGTTTATGGACACATCTAACAGTGCTGAGGTAACAGTGCTGAGTGAATACCTCAGTATGGATTTGTGTCACATGCCTTGGTCTAGTCAACTTCCATAGGATGATTATGTTGTCATCGTGACACCCTCAATTACCTCTTTGAGGACATCTAACAGATGTAACAAACATGGATGTAGCATCAACAACTCATAAATGTTTGTTGCATGCAGCCAGGATATTACCAATGTCCATTTAGAAAAGGTCCATGACTACATGGTAGTCTACTTCACAGATGAGGAGAGTCAAGATGTGTCTATACATGCATGCATCAAGTGAAGTCCTCCCTACCCACTCAGATGGATGCATGTTGATGTACACCCTTCTACAGAATCATATTCCATCTGGAAGGTGTGTTGAAGTCTGTATCCAACCACTTCAGGTAGGTATATGTGCTGAGTCACACTATAGGTGATCTGTGATGTTGTCAAAGCCCATTGATTCTGTGTGATAGGCCTGCATGAAGGTAAGACAGTGCATACTGCCTATCTTGATCTGGCCTAGGGTTTGGACACAATCTCCTACTCAGGTATCATTGAGAACCTCTCCCAGCTGGGGATTAACCCTTACATCACTAGATGGTTAACCAATTGGTTCACTGACAGAGCACATACTGTAGAAGTTGGTGAATCAAACTCTACCAGTAGAGATGTCACCATTGGCATAACACCAAGGATCTGTGCTGGTTTCGTTACTGTTTGAAATCTATTTTCCAACAGTCTAGGCTAAAGCATACAGCCTTTGGCTTACCATGTGTGTTGATTATTGCATATTAGGTGCAATCATTGAGTCCACCAATGATGTTGACATATTACAGAAGAGGCTAACACAGACAAATGATTGGTGCCAAAGCCACATGGTCTACAAATAAATGCAAAAATGTGTCTTTATTTTTGCCTTCTGCAAAGTGAAATTCCCTGCTAATTACAACATTGGCAACACTCGACCTATGCTCAAACCCTGTAGTGGGAGGCTGCCATAATGGCTAAGATGTTTACCTTACAGACAGAGGTACAGGTTTTGATTCTCACTTGGGGTAATTGGCTAGGCTTAAAGTGGCCCACATGGGCAGTTAGCCTAGTACTAATCTATGAATCTATGAACTTAAGACCTGGGAACACAAGTAAATAGCAATCTGAACTTCGACCACCAAGTATCCACAGTGGTATGGAAAGACTATGTCATGCACCTTATAAGTCAGGCCACCATATCCAGATCTGAGGATGTGATAACAGCACTGCACTCAAACCACATTAAAACACTAATAGTGTATAATGCACCTTTCTGCATGTACCTCACCAGATACCTGCAGCAGCTGGAGAGACCACAGGGGTTTCGCACCAAGAAAATACAGGACCTACAAACCATGCCATAACATGTGGAGAGACTGGAATCCCTGTCAGTGTAATCTGTATCATATAGGATGAGATGGCTTGTATCTGGCCTACAGGTCAGTCTCTGACCCTATCCTGATGGGAATACTGCACATCTGCAAATCACATATAGCTGATGACATAAGCAGAGTCTGGTGAGAGCAAGATGGTAATAGCAGTGCCCCACATGCTAGTGTAAAATGCTCTATCTAATGTCAAGCAAATGCACACACACACACACACACACACACACACACTCACACACACACACACATACACACATGCCCTGTTTCAAGCCACACACACACACACACACACACACACACACACACACACACACACACACACACACACACCAGTTGGCTGCAGTGAGAACAGAACCCCTACCTAAGTACCCCAACTATCAAACGCTGTATTTAATGCAAGTACCACAGCAAAAGTCTGACTTGGAGAGTGTCAGGCAACTCTTTATTGGTGATGACATAAGCCGTGTCTGGTGAGGAGAAGATGGTAATAGCAGTGCCCCACATGCTGGTGTAAAATGCTCTCTCTAATGTCAAGCAAGTGAGCAAACACACACACACACACACACACACACACACATACACACATACACACACACACACACACACACACACACACACACACACACACACACACTAACCCAGTTGACTGCAGTGAAAACAGAACCCCTACCTAAGGACACTGACTAGAGAACTTTTTATTTTATGCAAGTGCCACTGCACAAGTCTGACTTCTACAAGGCTGCAGGACAACTTATAGTGGATGGCATCAGCAGTGGATGCTGGAGTGAAGTTGTTGGGAGGTCTGCATGAAATGGATGTGTAGGCATGTGCAAGTGTCTAAATATTGGCAATCCATTGGAATGGAATGGTAACTGCAGGATATGCACTTATTCTTCTCTGACCAGACACCCACATACAACTCCCAGTTGACTACAGTGAGAACAGAACCCCTACCTATCTCAGGTACACAGATTAAAGAGTTCTGTATTTTGCATAAGCACCACAGCACCTTTCTGGCTTTTACAAGGCTGCAGGACAGCTTATAGTTGATGACATCAGCAGTGGATGTTGGAGTGAAGATGTCGGGAGGCCACCATGAAATGGATAGCTAGCCATGTCCAACTGTCAAGATATTAAAGTTCTGCATGGTACTAGATTGATGAGTGTGCAATGTGTAGTATTTGGTGTTGTGTTTACAATGTGCAGGTATACTTTAAGAGACAGTTTTGCAAACTATATGCAAACAGCTGTCCACATTACTGCAAGTATTGGAAAATCTGTACATGTATTGCCATTCTAAAGATGTGCATGGTATATAACACATTTGTTATTTATTTATGTAGTGTAGTTGATATATTTGTGAACTAGTACTGAGAGACCAAGACATTTTCTATTTATCTATGTAGTGTAGTTGATATATTTCTGAACTAGTACTGAGAGACCCAGGTTGCAGTGCATAGGGGGAGGTAACAGATAGATGCATTGTAAATATATATATTTTTCTTATATAGTTCCTTCATTTTGTTTGTGTTTTCACATGTCATTTCATGTCATGTGACAGTATACAAAAGTAATACATGCTATTGTCCACTTTGCATAGAGCACTGCCAAACAGCAGGTTTGAGCGATGATTGGCAAAGTGTTTGCGCATGCGAGATGCACATTTCTACAGCTTTCCCTGGTTACATGTAGTTAAGCAGTCCACAAAAGCAAGTCTCATTGCTAAAACATTGAGTGTTTTCAGTACTGAGGGTATGAAACACACTTTCTGCTTAACTGACCCTGTGGCAGCAGGTGTAAATGTATTGACACAATTATTTTTGAGCCCAGATGATATAGAGTTTGAATCCAGGTGTATGTAACACTTTTAAATAAGCAGTGATAATAAAATGCATTTATTCTTTGTACTACATACACTGCACAATGCCAAATTCCAAATAAACACAGAAGCCAAAAAAATGAAGGGTTCCATTGTTTTTTTTTTTTGTTTTGTTTTTTTTGTACTTATGTGTGCTGTGTGCAATTTTATTTTTGTCCAGATTATAGGTGTTAAAAAGGTGTGGATAGGAAAGTACTAAAGGGGGGTCAAGCAGGAGAAGAACAAAGGGGAAGCAATACAGGAATGTATAGAGGAGAGGTAGGAAAGAACCATAGTTATCCATTTCTTCAACAATGTAAAATGAAAATATGTACAGAATATTAGTTGAATTTGGACTGTCACCTACATAAAGAGGGGTGACAACAACTCAATCTGTTGTGTAGCCAACTGGACCAAATCAAGTGCATCAAGAAGACATATGTGCGAGAGTTATGTATAGGACAGTATTTTTTTTTTTTTTTTTTTTTTTTTGTGGGGCAGGTGTCCTTTTTTGTTTTGCTTCAGTAAGAGAGAAATGCTAGGTAAGAGACTTTGCTATTTCTGGGTCAGGAAAGTCAGGTAGGTGAGGAAACAAATGCAAACAAACAGTACAAACAAGACAAGACACAGGGACAGTGAGGGACACAAAAGGCTGGGGGACACCATAATTAGAGTGATGGAGGGGACAACGCAAGCCCATGCCCATCAAACATGGTGACATTGAAAATCTAATCCTTACCAGAAGGATAGTCATCACCATCCCCTTACTCTGCTGGAGTGCTTGACATCTCCTCCTCCTACAGACCTTGAGGGATAGCAGCCACTCTATCTGGCCCTATGCAACAACATTGGCATCTCTTGGTGGGTGATGAAATCTCCACCTCTACCAGCACTCCTGGAGGGTACTACAGCACCAACTGCTAGGGTAGTGCTACCTGAGGGCACAGGTAGTGCAGAGGTAGTAATGCCAGGTTGGGTCCCAGATGTGCTGGGCATTGGTACCAGAACTGGTGGAGTGGGGGCAGGCTGAGACACTGGTGTTGGCCTACCTTCTTGTGCTGTGAAGTGTTTAGCGATATGCTACAGATGGATGAGATGGAGACATTTTGAAAACACACAATAGAAAAAAAAAAGAGATAAGGGTTGGGATATGAGAAAACAAATAGATACAATTACTACCATTATATGTGCATACAGTGCATTTATGACAGTAATATAACTACTGTATCTGAAGTTTTACATGTAAGTATACTTCCTAATAACTACAAACTATAAATTACAGATTGCTCAAAATAATCCTTGCAATGTGCAGTTATTGCGCATATGCTTGGTCCAATTATACAGATTACAGTTAACAACAGGGCATTTATGCCATTTGTGTAGAATTTAATTTCTGTAATATTATTAAAGAATTGCAGTATTGTATACGTGTTACTTGTGTTACTTGAACCCACAATCTCTGACTACAGTCTTATTACACTTGACTTCTACAGTTGTTTTTTGGTACAGACTGATGCATGCATACTTGCTTTTACAGTTAGGATATAGGTTCATAGGTTTATAGGTGTGTACTATGATAATGGTCCTGGAGCCTTTACAAGCCTAGCCTGAAAAAAATTGCACAAGCGCCATGGTGCCTGATGCTAGTTCACAGTGCCCCTATCCAATAGGACAACTGAAATGGTCCCTGGAGTGAATTTTCTGTTACCCATTCACTTGTCAAGATTTCTCTTGAAGAGACCCAGCGAGGTGCTCTGCTTGACATGAATGGGAAGCTTATTCCAGAGTATGGGCAGTCTTTGGGAGATGAACCTGTCCCTCAAGCATGTTCTGTTAATTGTGGTAATGAGGTTGTGATCTCTAGACCATGTGACACGGGGGAATTGGGATTTCTTTAGGTGTAGCATTTTAACTAGGGCTGGGTCGGACATGGCTTTGTAAGTCAAGCAGAGATCGCCTCTAAGTAGATGATAAGAGACTGAGAACAGCTGACGTTTCTTGAGTCTGTCCATGTAGGACATGTATTTAAGGCCTAGGATCCTTTTTGTGAGGTAATTTATGTGGCCTCTCCGGCTGTTGTAGGTGTCTGGTCAGGTACATGCCAAATGGGGCATTATATTCGATGATTGGTCTAATGAGGGATGAGTAGATAGATAGATGATGACCCTCTTTCTTCCTGGATGTGAAACCTTTGGTTATAAGATGTGCCACATAGAAGGACTTTCTGACCACAGTGGCAATGTGGTGGTCAAAGGTGAGGTGGCTATCAACCTGGGTGCCCAGATCTCTTATGGCCCCTTCAGTGTTCAGTGGGTTCCCATCAACATGGTAATTCACGGGAACTGAGTTTTTTTCCAAAGTGGGTGATAATGCATTTTTTGATGTTAAACTTCAGGCCATGGTTCCAACACCAGTCATTTGTCTCAGAGAGGCGCTTTTATAGGATGTCTGCTTCACTTGGGGAGTTGATAATGACTCCTACCTTGCAGTCATCAGTGAACTTAGTCAGCCAAAGTCTTTCTGTGTTGGCCTGGACTTCTGAGAAGTTGATGTTAAACAGGAGAGGGCCAGGACCGAGCCCTGTGGGATGCCACTCATGACTGGTCGACAGTCTGACTTGGAATCCACAACTTTCACTCTGTGGGTCCTGTCTGTGAGCCAATTTGCAATCTACGTAGTGATGTAAGGATTGATGCCTAGTTTGATGAGTTTATCAATGATACCTGAGTGGGGAATGATATCAAAGGGTGTGGCCAGATCGAGGTAGGCTGTATGCACTGCCCTACCCTCATCCACAGCCTTGGTAACTGCCTCAAAGAAGTCAACCAGGTTCAGTAGGCAGGATCTCCCCTTGACAAAGCCAAACTGTGTGGGGTCAAGAGTTTGGGGAGTGTGTATAGCTTTGTTAAGCAGGTCCATGATGATGTGCTCTATAGCTTTGCATACCAGACTCGTCAGGCTAATAGGGTGATAGTTCCCTGGGTCTGTAGTTGCTCCCCCTTTATGGAGTTGGATGACTGTAGCAGTGTGCCATTCATTAGGGACATAGCCTGAGGTAAGGCTGTGATTGAACAGGGCACATAGATGTGGTGCCAGTTCATTTTGTAGCTCATGTAGGATGCAGCCAGGGATATTATCAGGTCCCATAGATGCTATATTCTTGACTTTGGGCAATGCAGCTTTTACCTGTGCCGCAGAAATGATGGGTACCAGGCTTTCTCCTGGTATTGTGATAGGGCCCTTGAGGGGTGGAGGGGTAAAATTAGCACTGAATCTGTCAGCCAGTATGTTGGCTATATCTGTTTACTCACTATAGGAGATGCCATTGTGCAATAACTCAGAGCAAATCTTGGTATTGCCTTGTAGGTTTTTGATATAGTTATAGAAGGCTTTGTGGTTGTTTTTGGTGTCAGCCGCAATTCTGCCTTCATAGCTGGCTTTAGAGGATTTGATAAGGGATCTCAGCTTTTTGTTGAGACTGATACGGGAGGTTTTCCTGTCTTGTGATTTCATTTTTTTCTGCAACAATTCCTTCCTTTTGTTGTAGAGTGTATTGATGGCTGGGGACCACCAGATTGGCTTCCTTTTCTTGGAGTAGAGCATCTTAGTTCTATTTGGTATGGCAAGGTCCATGCATTTGTGTACATGCTTGTACAATGCATTGGTGTATGATTTGGCAGTCATCCAGCTATTTTCTATTGGCATGGATGCTGAGAAGTTAGCCCTCTCTGTTTTTAGGAGCCCAAAGTTGGCTTTAGAGAAGTTTTTCAGGGTGGTCACCTTAGCGGGGGGTGTAAGTGAGATGGAGATTTCCATGGTAATCAGTTTGTGGTCAGATTTAACCAGGGAGGAATTGACTATAGGTGTGGAGCAACGGTCTCTCTTGTTAATGATAACCAGGTCAAGGATGTTGCTTCCTCTAGTGGGTGGTCAGAATGAGCTGGTCCAGGGCATTGGAATTGATAAATTCCAGAAAGTGCTGAGCCTGTACATTGTAACTTGAATAGTTTTTCCAGTTGATGGAAGGGTAGTTGAAGTCACCCAGTATGAGAATATTGGGTTAGACCTTGATAGATTCCAGGGTGCTTAGGAACTTGGAGTGAGAGTCTATGGACATGTTTGGGGTACTGTAGCAGGCTATGACTTGTATCACCACCTTAACCAGTGTTAGTTGTACCTGAAGTATCTCGGATGCATTGTGCTGGGCTACCGGTCTAAAGATTTACATATCCTTCAAGAATATGGAGATACCACTGCCTTTGGAGCTTCCAGCCATATTCTGGAGCCGAAAGGTATGGAATGAGTTGTGGCCTGGGAGTGCAGAGGTGCTTTCTGCCTCTTTAAACCAGGTCCATTACAGCACAGGTTTTGACATTCTCCATTTTGAGGAGAACTTCAAGCGAGTGCATCTTGAGATTTAGACTTCTAGCATTGAGCAGCATGACCCTCAGATTTCATTTGTTTGCAGCTGTTACAATGGAATTTTGGTCTTTGGAACACTGCCTAAAAAAGGTACTACAGGGGTGGCAAGAGCCTTAGCCAGTACCTGGAATTCCAGGGGTGACAGATGCAGGCCATCTCTGGAAAAGCATTGAGGTCTGTCGATCATGTCATCCCAGGCAGACAGATACTGGATCCCCTTAGAATGACACCAGAAACTTAGCCAGCTGTTGAAGTAAATCATTTTCTGCTCATACTGTGATATCATTCTGGGTGATGGTAGAATACTGCTCAGGGCTGGGGTCATACCTGCCTGGGCCACATAATCTGACAGTTCCATCACATGTCTTTTCATGTAGTCCATGGAGGTACATCTCAGGTCATTCACACCCACATGGACAAAGCTGAGTCATATTTGTACTTGTTGTGGAGTGACCTGAGTGCATGTGTTATGTGGTGGATCCTGGCACCTGATAAGAAAACTGACTGTCACCTTCTCTTTGTTGAGCCTAGTGAGTGGGACATCAGTGTGCCTCACAATTGAATCTGCTATGATTATTACATTAGGGAAAGTGTTTTGCCTTAAGGGTAAGGGTTGAGGGGCACGTTGTGGTGGTGAACTATGTGTTCTAGAGTTGGTGTTGTGTTGTGGTGGTCGAGTGTGTTTCTGTCTCTGGGGTCTCTGTTGTTTGGGTAAATTTTTATAGAGAGCCTCTGTGAAGGTGGGTGTATGGTTTGTGTTTCTATATGTGGGTTGTGATGGTTGGTGTTTTGGAGGGCTGTGTGTTCTATATAGTGAGTTTTAGGTGTTGACCTTCTCCTCTTGACCAGTTAGTCCAGTCTTGGTTGGCGCGTGCATTCCTTCCAGTTTGGTGATGTAAGTGCATCTCTCACAGGTATGAGTGTTGGGAGGTAAGAGGAGAGGGTTGTCTGTGTACATTAGACAGTTGCCACACTGTCTCAGAATGCCCAAGTGCACCAGGTTAGCAGGAGAAAGCACAGGAAATTACCCTACAGTCGTAACAGAAGGGGTGGTCATAACTAATAAGTACTGGTGCTGTTACTGCATAGGAACAGCTAGTGCTGATAGCACCTAAGTGTGCTACAATAAATGCTACAAAAGCCTCTTAAAGTGCTCGCTGATTAAGCTAATTGAAGTGCAAGAAGTAAAAGAACAAGCAAGTTCTAAGGGAAAATTGAAGAGCAGACTTTCTGGCACTGGTAATAGTTTACCTCAGCTGAGCACCGCTGTACGGTGAGCAAACATGGGCTTTTAAACCAGAAAGTTGAAAGGGATGGAAAAAATGTATGCATGCTTACTTTGCTGCTGCTGTATAGAAAAGGACATTTTTCCTTAAATGTTAAAGCTACAGTAATACCTCTCTTGTGTAGCATACATACCACTTGCTTTCCTCAGTCTCTCTAGATGCTCAGCATGGGCCTGCCTACTCGCATCTGTTCCAGAATAAAAATAACAGAAGAGCATTATGCATACCAGTCTTCCCTATATTTAGTTTTCTAGGTATTATCATTTCTCTTTATTAGCATAATTACACAACTGTGGGATATTGCTAGTTCGAAACTCATCCAACCATTGGTTGAGCATATCCCTCTTGCACCTTTTTAGGTAGTTGAAGTGGTGCCTACACTGTTCTCCAGTGAGTTGAATGCCAGTAACAATGGATACAGCCTTGTCCAGACTATTCAAATCCTCAGACTTGTATTGGGGGCCAGAATAGTCCCCTACAGAAGTTTTTGGCTGTGGTGCTTTACCAGGGTTGCAATAAATATAATATAATATTTTGGACTCCTGAACACCCCATCTCTGTGCCCTAAATTAGGCACCTTCCCCTCTAACACCAGACATGTCTAATCCCAAAGCAATGCAACAGCAAATAATGATTTCCTACCAATTCCTGGTAACGCATTTACTGCTAATGCGCAAACCCGAGCAACAATGCCAACCACATTCACATGATGTTAAGTGGAGAACAACAGTGCCAAACATAGAGGAAAGCAATTCTTGAAATTGGAAGGTTAATCTGACACTTGACATTAGTTTCAGGGGTGTTGCTGTTGCAACTGTTAGGTGATTTAATTTTGCAAACATGCAGTGGAGCCATACATTTCATGACCTGACACATGTTTTTTTGGCTTTATACACAGCTTGATTGATTTTTACAGTGGGGAATTCAAACCTATGCATAAGGGGCAAAATATTTTCTTCCACAGTGGTGATTTTCCATCTTTGTCCCAGAAGAAGTGCTTCTTAGACATAGCCATGAATCATTTATAAATACAGATGACAAACTGAGGTGTTAACCATGTATGTGTGTGAACTGACAAGGTCCTTGTATACGTATTCATTTGTGTATGTGTCTTATTTAAGTGCAAAAGCCATCCAAGTCCAGAGAGCAGAATTATACTTACAGAAACACAGTAGACAGTATACCCTCAGACATCTGAACATTCAAAACATAGTAAGAGTGTCTTATCCCTGATACATATAATTCATACCAGCTCCACTATTTATAATTACATATAAATTGTTATAAGTGATACTTAATATAATGTGAAATTAGAACCCAGGACTATGTATATGCAGGGCTGGCCTTAGCTGAAACGGTGCCCTAGGCAAAGTACTGCTCTGGTGCCCCTTAAGCCCCACCCACACCAAACTGAAGGAACACCCCTATCTGAGCCATGCCCACAGATGGGTCACTCCCACAAAACCCACTCCAGTTATTTCAATGTTTAAATGCATGAAAAAACAGTTATACTGTAACGGACACCTTGTAGTGTAGTTGACTGCAACTGAAGGCTGAATTCTCCTTAATAAACTTGCTTGATCTGTTGCTAGTGTAGCGTTCATCTACAGTCATGAAAGACAGTATTAACTTCTTTTTGCAAGGTGCATTGATGTTTACATGTAGAAGTTCTCATTTGGTCTAGTGTAGCAGCAACTGAATAGAAGACTGCCTCAGCCAAACTGATGGTCAACTATTTTCATTCATGCAGATACAATAATCTCTCATATGATACACACTCTGAAACAGAAACCACATGCTTTGCACTTTGAGATCCTGTAAACAACCTCTTCAAGTATAATGCAAAGTTTATTTTGAGTTTCTGGTCCTGAAATGAACAAAGGCCAGCTCTTGGTTTATGGCAATATAGGTGTGCTACCAATTAAGTGAGTCACGTGATTATAGCATGCTACTAGGCTACTGACCAAAAATTTCACCCAATGTTCCCACAAAGTCAGCACCTGTTACCCCTGTCCAGTAGGGACACAGCTGGGATCCCAGGGGTATATTTTCTGTTTCCCATCCAGTCATCCAGGTTCCTCTTAAAGAAGGCTACTGAGTTTTTTTTTTTTTACAAGTTGAAAAAAAAGAGAAGGTATTACTGACTTTCCCAGCAGCTTGCATAGCTACATCTAAAGCAAGGACTGCCTCACAAATCTAACTGGATAAAAGTGATGGTGCTACTAAAACAGAGGAACATGAGCCACACCAGGTTTACCCAGCCAACTGTGAACCTGCAGCTAGTAGTCTAAGCCGGATCTGATACTGTCCATGACACACAGATGCATACATAGTACACACCACATTACATACCTGTATGAACACTGTCATGGAAATGTAAACCACTCACATGCAAGTTTACTACAAAATGTCTTGGACATTAACAAAGGTTGTGTGATCTGCACAGAGCAGAAGCACAGCCAGTAAACAGCACATAAGGGTCATTTCCACACAAAATGTTTCTCTCTCCAAGAAAAAAAATCACAGCACCTCGTGTTTATTAAACCACAGCCTTGGATACACAGCTCAACACATAGTATCCACAGCTGAAGATAAGAAGCAAGGTGTGAACCATCCAGAAGGTAACAAAAAAACTAAAAATAAAAGTAATTACCAAGTACCTTGTTCTATTCAAAATTAGTGAGTTGTGAGTGGCAGATATCTTAGCTGGTCCGAATTCTAAACTTATGTAATACACCACCTTTTTTCCTAAAGTCAACCCTTTTTAGGAGGAATGCAGTGAAAACTTGAGTCAAAATCAGGGAGATGGTCTCAACCTTCCATATTCAAAATAAACACTACCTCTTAAAATGTGGGAAAATGACAAAATATGGAACACTAGGAAGATCACAGGGTGGTTAAATGTGGTATTTTTTCACTTTTTGAATAGTTCTTTTAGAATAGTACTTTTGATGGGTTAGTCAGATTCATTTTTATTTCCCAGTTAAAAACATTGACAATAATGAATTACACTTGGGAGGTATGACTGCAAAAGAACATTACAGAAAACTATCGATCATTCATGGAAAAGCCTCATTTCAAAACTGCAACTTTTAAAGCAAAAACAGTACTTCCAAGTCAACATTCTGTATTTACACACGTCACTCTCCAAAGCATCACTGCACAGGCTAATCTGCTGTCTATCACACTACAACTAAATAAAGTGGTATCACGATAAATGGGGTGCGGCAAAACAGCTTTACATTTGTACAACCCTCATTACCGATGTCCCACAGAAAGACAAGACTTGTTGCTAAGGTTTATTACTGAAATTTGAATGTAAATTATATAATTCCACTTCTCAGACATCTTCTCTACTTTTTTCTCCACTTCTCTGCATGTACTGTAGCATTTGCATCCTCCCCCATGTCTGTAATCCAAAGCATGATTTCACAGTACATAGCATGGTTCCCTACAGCCCAAGAGACTAGATGACTGCTTATACAGGTGCTGCCCCATCTACTAACTACATACACCACATACAAAATATTGTAATCTTTGCTACAGTTCTGAGCTTTGTTAAAAGACCAAATAATCTGCGAGTGTAGAAAGAGACAAATAATTCTATTACAGTGCATTCATACTATAGAATTACCAGATCATTGCCATTTCAATCACAAATATCATCAAGCAGAGAAACACACTTGTTGAAGCATAACCACAGCAGCTAGTGATGAGAAATTAAGGGGACAATTGAAATGTGTATCTGCTTGTTGGAAACCAGCCCTGTTAGGAATGCTAGTTATCAAATGGACAGTTACAGCAGTACTAAGAGCAAAATACTTTTGATAGATATATTTCAGCTTTTTTAATTACAGGTTATATAATATTTACATGGTAAGCAGGTGTGCAGTCACACCAGACAGAAATGCACCCTTCTTTGAAAGCACACAGTAGCAGCAAGTACTGTAAATTTGGGCTGACCAATTGAAATGTTTATATGTTGGTGTAGAGCTAATCCTGTTAGACTAACTAAAAGGTCAGATAGTTACCCATTTAACAACGAGAGAACTAGATGAAAATATATAGCTTATGATAGACCTTATTTCAGACTTCAACAAAAAAGACCACTTCACAACCACCTGTGAATAACACAAAAATGAAGGACATCACACACCACATTGCAACCAACTGAAATATAATTACCATTTCCAACAAGCCATAAAAAATAAATGTATGTATTTATTTGAACTTGCTGACTGGGAAAGTTGAACTAAGAGCACATTCAGTGGAGGCCTGGGGGAAAGTTCCATCACAGTAGTGAAATTCAGACAAGCCAAAAGTTAGATAGCCTCTACCAAACAAAACCTTCCTTCACAGAAACTGCTAGGATTCGTATTGCCATAGCCTACCTAATACCCGCCATCTTATATGCTGCTCCAGTTTTCACAAGTTTAACAACCACTGTAACAGCTAATAACCAAATTTGTATCCAGCCTACCTAGCTGGACTCACCACTGCATAGCCATTAACTGCCTCAAACTAATCCACTTTCTTACTTACTCAACTACTGTTAGCCCATAAACTCCAGAAAGTTGTCCAAGCCTGAGCATGCTTATAAATCTTTAGCAAACCCTTAGTCTCCAAAGATAAACTACTACTGAATATAACTAAAACCTAAACCACTGCTGGCAACTCACTATACTCCAGCAGAATCTGAGTCAAATTCTAAATGTAAAGTCTTTCAAAATCAAATAAAAACATCATTAGTTCAACAACTGGCTCTGCACATGCTCTCCAACCCAATAAATATATCTCCATCTCTTACTGATCTATTATTTATCTCATCAGCATAGTCTCCTCCTTAAATAATATTGCTACAATGTCATTTATTTTCCTCTCAAATGCATTTACTGCTATTGCTTAACTGAAACTCTCATAAACTACTCCAGATTGATTGTATTGTGTAGTAGTACTTTAGGTGCACAAAACAGCTGCTATTTCTTTGTAAACATGCCTACACTGCAAACTGTTCTTATACCACATTTGTACTTTATATCAGATTATTATTTTATTTATTTTTATTTTATTTTACATTTGTTGACCGGGCTAGTCTAGCTGGATATATGTCCATTTTCAGTAGTGGCCCGGGGAGAAAAGCTCCACACATAACATAATAATGACAGACAGACATATTGTTAATAAAGACATACAATAAAAATAGAAATATAAATCAATTTTGTTAATAAAATCAACATACATTAAGGAACTCAAACAGTTTAATATCATACATAATGTTTGGTCAGTTTCAAAGCATTTTACCTAGTACATAAAGGTTATGCAATAAGGCATTTGCCATATGGATAACAGTTGAAGCTCAGAAGGGTAGAGTAGTAGAAGGAGAATGCAAGATGAATAAAAGGGAAGAGGCAGGGGTTAGGAAGAGAGAGAGGAAAAGAAGGAAGACAGTCAGGAGGAGGTGGGAGAGATGGGAGAAGTAGGTCAGAGCATAGTGGGACAGCAAGGGAAAAGAAACAGGGTAGTTGCTAATTAATAAGCAAAAGAAGGGTAAAAGGAAAATAGAGGGTGGGGAGAGGGAAGTTAGCCTGCAGTACTACAAGAACAAAGCCAGTGGTTTTGGAAGTACAGTTTGATATGTTGTTTGAAAAGAGGTAAGGATGAGATTAGAGTTAACTCCTTGGGCAGCAAATTCCATGCTCTTCCTACAGTATTGGTGGAAAGAGAGTCACCAGCTACGTTGTGGGCCTTTATGGGTTTGGTCATAAGTTTACAAGAGGAACGAAGAGAGGTAAGATTGTTATAAGGGAGTAAAAGTTGTGAAAGTATAGGGGTGTTGGTAGGTTGGTACAGTAATTTGTGGGCAATAGTAAGTTGTGAGATAATAAGATAGTTTTGTAGTTCCAGCCAGCCTAAGTGTTTCAAATTGTGGCAGTGATGGGTTCTAAAAGGGTTACCAGTGGCTAAGCGGCAATGTTATTGTAGCAAGTTGCTAGTTTGTTTAGGTTAGTTTTCTTGAGGTTGGTGAAGATAGGGGAGGCGTAAAAGAGAGTAGATATGAGATGGGAGTGAGCAATAGTAGCTCTAGTAGATGGGGTGAGAAATGGTTTAATACGGTATAATGATCCTATTTTTCTGTTAACTGATTTGATGGTGTTGTTGATGTGTTGGTCAAAGGAGAGATTGTTATCAATGGTTATTCCTAGTAGTTTAGTTGTGGGGTCAGGAGAGATGACAGTGTTGTTGTTTGAGGAGATGGTGAAGTATAGTGGAGAGGTACGAGTGGTGGGGGTGAAGAGGAGAAGTTTGTTTTTTTTAGCATTGAGAAGTAGGTATCGTCTAGTGAACCATGTTTCTACTGTGTTAAACATAGTTTGAGTTAGTGAGATTAGATCTGAAGAGGAGGATGCTGAAAAAATGATAGTGGAGTCGTCTGCGTATTGGATGCAGGTAGCTTGAGGAATTACAGAGTGGAGATCATTAATATAGAGGGAGAAGAGGAGAGGACCAAGAATGGAGCCCTGAGGGACTCCAATAGTAATGGGCAGTAAGGAGGAGATGTGGTTTTCCCAACGAACGGCTTGTTGTCTGTTACTGAGGTATGACGTAAACCATTTGATGGCAAGGTTATCAAATGAGAGGGATTCAAGAATGCTAATTAAAGAAGAGTGGTTGACCATGTCAAAAGCTTTAGAAAGGTCAATGAATAAGGCAGAAGAGAATAGATTGATTATTTTGATTATTATTTGTACTTTGCATCACATTTTCTTTTTGTACTTCCCCAGGAATTCACTGAAAAGGGGGGTCAGATATTGATTGTAAACAAATGTACTAAATAAACAACCACACCTTCTAAACTGGCGATTTGGGGAGAAATTGTGTTGGAATAGACTTACTTAAATATTCTCATCAATTTGATTACTATTTCAAAGGGTTTCTAATTGGGTTTGTATAAAGTCTCCTTCTGTAGGGGAGAGTGCAGTAAAACTATATAATAAATTTAGCGTTTGTGGTAAGCTGTGCTAGCCATCTTGCACTTTAACAGAAAATATTAGCATTTGTGGTAAGCTGTGTTAGCCGTCTTGCACTTTAACAGAAAATATTACCAGTGAAAACATTAAACAAAAAACCTACATGCTTGTGAACACCAAAAACACTAAAAATAATCACTTCAACCATCATACAAAACTAATAAAAAACATTTCTATTGTTTTAACGACCACCGTCCACTGCTTCACTAGAAACACCAGGACTCCAAATACTATTACCTTATTTGCATTTTCACAGTGCATACAAGTGGTATACATAATATAGACCAACTCTCTGCTTTTACTCCTAAACATTCGTGTTATACTGTCACTGGTGTTTATGGAGAGAAAATCTCTTCCAACAATAAAATGCTAGTAACTAATGCAAACAAAACCACTTTGTTTCTACACTCCTATATTTGATGTGGTTTCCTTTCGTAATTATTTATTTTAACAAATAATATTTTATTTATACTTAGCTGATACAGTCCAGCTGATTCTAGATTTGATGGGGTTTCCTTTCGTAATTTTAATAAATACAATAATATTTTATTTGTTATGTTTAGCTCAGCTGGTACAGTCCAACTGGACAGGCGTGTTTTCAGCTGAAGCCCGAGGAGAAAAGATCCATCCAGTAGAAACATTTTGATCAATTGATCACGATTCAAAACCATTTTTACAAAGATAAGTAATTTGGCTCTGGAGCTCAAGAACTGGACTTATCTTAAAGCAAATTAAAAAAAAAACTCGCTCTTATCTCCCGCGTGGTGAAAATAAACAGGCCACTGATGCATGCACGTCCAGGAAGTGAAGAAAGCCAATAGCTCCACCTGCCTTTATCACATTAATGAAAGAAGGAATGAGAGGTGGGTGTGATCAGAGTTTTATACCATCGATTGGAGCAGCAGTCAAGGACGTCAGTGGTATGAAAGCATCACTGATTGGATGCTTTAAGTAAAGCTCAAGAAGAGTAACCACTGACTGATCACAGATGCAGAGGGGAGGGAATGGAAGAATACGGGGCTGTGCTATGTGCTGTGAACTGAAGTCATGCATTAGATTACATGGGGGAGGGCGCAAATGCTACAGTACGGGCAGAAAAGTGGAGGAAAAAGTAAAATACATTATGAAGCGGAGAAAACAATTTCCTTAAAATTGTACCCTTTATGAGGCTGGCCTGTACGGCACCCTAGGCAGTTGCCTGATTCGCCTATGGCTAAGGCCGGCCATGAATGGCAACTCTACACTTACTCCTGTTGCCTCAGGAATACTGAAATAATGATCAATATTTCCCTGTTCATTACAATAAACTGAACTGTCACAACAGTAAAAATATGTTGCACTTCCTGTATTAGAAGCAAGGACCATCTGCATTACAGCCCTACAGTTACACCTGCTGCCACAGGAATAGTTAAATAACAGTTGGATATTTCCATATTCATTATTAACTTCCGTGTGTTAACTGTCGCACAAGTCTGCTATTGGAGTTGTGCGGTGGAAAGCAAGGACTGCAACAATGTATCCTTTTTGACATTTAGAAGGTCTAACCCCTGTCTGCAGGTGTTCTGTCTGCTTCCTGTGTGGCCCACTAGTCCAGGTTTGTGCACTGCTAAGCATTGTGCAAACGAAATAAGCAAAGCTAAACATGACATTTATTGTGTTCGAGACAGTTTCATATCTTTTTGGGATACAAATTTAATGAAGCTAAAACAAAAACAATAGCAGCAAATTATGTACCCACACATGCATCAGTTCAGCAATATCCGCATTTATGGGGACATGATAAAATGAAGTATTTAGAAGTATGGGTTAAAATGATTCTGGTGTGGCAGCTAAGGATATGTGGGGAGAGACTAAACAAAAGATAATATATACACTGACAAAATGGAAGCTTTGTTATATGGATATGGATAGTAAGATACAAGCAGTCAAAATGTTTTTAGTCCCTTTAGTCTTATACACAGGTCAGGCATATTTTTATCAACCAAAGGAGAAGTTGTGGATAGCAATTAATAAAGAGATGAAAGACTTTATCTGGGAGGGGAAAATGGCAAGAGTCAAGTGGGATAAGCTGATTCTTCCAGTAGAACAGGGCAGATTGTGATTACCCACTTTGAAGTGGTATTTCAGAGCTATGCAGTTAAGGCTCCTATGCATACTATAATCAGAAAACTATAATTCAAAGTGGAAAGAGATGATGTTGAAACATGAGGGGAGGTCAAGAAACAATGAAAGACTTGGATTTTGGATGTAGGCATTTAAGGAGAATAACAATAATCATACATAATGAGAGACTTGGATTTTAGATGTAGGTGTTTAAGGAGAATAACAATAATCATACATAATATTATATCCATAAAGTAGCAGAAAGTATTCTAAGAACTAAGCCAATATGGGAATGGAGAAAGGAGACTCTGCCTATAGGGATGACTGTGATTAGGAATATAGACAATAGACAAGAGTAGGCTGGAATTTATTGGAGAAAACTGGCAAAGGAACCAAGTTACTGGGAGCAAATAACTAGAGAGGGAAAGATGATAGAATGGGAAGAGGCCAACAATTTATTTGGACTGCAGGTTAGAGATTTCCTTCCCTACCAAGGATTGATATTAGAGTATAGGCAAAGAGAAAGAAATAGGATGGCTCCTAAATGAAAAACCAGCACAGTTGTTAGTAGAATCTGGAAATGAAGCTGCCATTAAAAAGCGAATAATTAGTAGAGCATATAAAATATTGCATGATGACTATAAGAATCCATCAGAGGGGGTTATAAAGGATTGGAAAGCGAGATTGGATAACCAATTCACAAAGAAACAATGGGAGGACATGTCTCCCAAACATGCAACAAAATCTAGAAGATTTAGAACTTTTGTTTGGAAATGTTTACATAAATACTTTTATACTTCAAGCAGACTCCATATAATTTTTCCTAATGGAGACAGCAAAGGTTGGAGGTGTGATGGGGAAGAAAGAGGTACTTGGGAACATATTTCTGGAAGTGTGGTGGGTTGGCAGACTTTAAGGATTCCCTGCAGGATGTACTATCGGAGATGCTGGGTGGGTGGACTGGTGTGATGAGGGAGATAATTTTTCTGAGCTATGATACAGAATCGGAATTGCTTAGACATTATAAGGGCTTGATGTGTCTAATTATGGTGACTGCCAAAAAAGCAATTATTAGAACATTGAAATCAAAATCTAAAGCAACTATATTAGAAATAGTGAATATAGTAGAAGAGATAAAACAACTGAAATTGAGATCATTAGAAAAGGGTAGGAGCAAGCTGCATAGAAAAAAATGGGAATTGTGGGAACAATACATACAGGGAGGAATGAGGTTTAAAAGAAATCAAGACTTAAGTGAGCTATGTAATGTTTGACTGAAAATACTTAGGTAGATTATAAGTGATATATAGTGTTTGCAACTGAGAGTGTGTCAGTAGAGTCTGTGATGTCAAATGCTTACAAGTAGGATTGTGTTGGTGTGGTTCATTTTCATTTATATAAATGTATGATTGCTTATGTTGTAAGTGATGTTTTAATAAAGATGTTTCTTATTTAATAAAACAAGCAGGAATTGAATAATTTATGTAGTGCTGCTTAGGTTATATGATATATAGCAATATATGTGAAGTATAATGTTTGTTAATGATAATTTGTCGATACAGTTTGATACTTTTGTATAAATGTAAATTTGCCTATGTTACATGTGATAATTCAATACCAGTGTTTAAAAAAACACTACAAAACTTTATATTGGTATAGATGAAATATTTTTACACAGGTCTGGATTTGAACTCTCACTTCAGTGAACCTTTAAAACACAGTAAGGGTTTCTTACCCCGCGTTGCCACAGAAACAGCTTTGCAGCAGAGAATGAAAACCATTGTATATACAAGCAACTGCAGCATCATCCACATTATTAACAAAACATATGACAGTTGTTTGTATATGTATTAATGTCAGATGTAATGACTGAGTAATTACCCAACCATTTATGACCACTGCTTGCATAAATACAGCTCTGTCTTATCTCTCTGTGGTTGTTGTTCATTCTTTTCTTTTCTGACCAGTAATCTGAGCATGCTTTCTATAATGCATTCTGTATTATTGTACTTAAAATGTGAGAGGATATTAAATGGCAATAATACACAGTTGCTAACAAATGAAGGGGAGGTTGGATGTTACTGAACAGAAACTGTTAAATGTGTGCTGCTTACTTACATTTAAAACCTTGATACTATTACTTCTACACTTTGGTAAGGGAGTCTGAATTGTTGTTGTGGTTTCATTTTCCCTACCAGTAATAATTCACAGTTGCAATCGATTAGCAACAAACACTGTGCTGTGGTAGCATTGTCGCCTCACAATAAGACGCTGTCCGGTTCAATTCTCAGCTAGAGCGTCTTCTGTATGGAGACATGCATGAATGGGCGTACCTTCATTGAAGGTTGTGCGTTAGGGTTCGTAACTCGGCAGGTAAAAATCAACTACCAATCATTAGCGGACCGGAGTTCCGCTGTGGCGACCCCTAACTGGGAAAAACCGAAAGACACAACAACTGAGGGAGTACTTGTACTATGTTTACATGTGCTACTCGGAGCCAATTATTTGGGATTCAGCAATTTTCTAATAAGTTCACACCTCATTTGCATCTTCATCATGTTCAAAGCCCTAAAAACCACACTATAAAAAGGGAACCATGTAGCTATAAAAGCTGAACGTGAGGAGACTTGTTTATGTGGATAACAGTGAAGAAGATATTACTTTGGGATTTATCTGCACAGAAGACTACTAATCTTGATAAGGTATGCTTGTGTTTTCAGTTATATATTGGATATGCTCAAATGTCACTGAAAAATCTTTTATATATATATATATATATATATATATATATATATATATATATATATATATACATACACACACACACACACACACACACACACACACACACACACACACACACACAGACACACACACACACACACACACACACACACAGACACACACACACACACACACACACACACACACACACACACACACACACACACACATTAAATGCTACTTTTATCTTTATGCAACTCCTAGAAGTTTACTGATGGCATAGACATGTTTGTCAGGGCATTTCACTTTCTCAGATGCATAGCCTTATTAACTGTCATCACAAGTGCTAATGTTACAACTGTTTTCTCTTTTCACTCTTCTATTGTTATTTCAGTGAAATGTAAATGCCCTGTATTGTCAATGACACAGGGGTGTTAGCCTTCTAGGATGGCCCATAGGCACCTCTAGGGGAGTGCTGGCCACAGGTAGACGTGACTGGCAATTGCATAAAATTTAATGTTTTCTGGTAAATGTGTACACATTTTTGGGTCAGTTTATTTGATAACATTTTTAGCAATTTCCTGACAGTTTGTTAGCAAAACATGTCATTTGCCTGTTGTGTTGGGGTGGGGCAGCCAAGTTCCATTTCTGTGTTGGCACAAACACAATTTGCTATTGCTACTCTCCTTGTTTTGGAGCCAACCTTGCTTGGTGTGTGATTGCAATATGTTACAACCACATAATTCTTTTATATATTTGAGTATCTTGAGCGTTTTCTGTTTCTCCGGTGGGTAATATTGAAATACTACCTTTTATGTGTTATATCTAAGCAGGACTTTTATTTATGTGATACTTATGTGTACTAGCCTTCTGTTGTGTTTATGTCACATAGGGCTATGGTACACGTGTCCCAATCCCCATAAACCCCCTTTCAGTGACCCTGAGAATGAAGTCATTGTGGAAGCATTAAGGTGACACGGTGCCTTTCTGCTTGAGAAAAGATGTGGGGATATGTCTGACAGAGTGCAAATTTGGAAGCAGATAGTGGCTGACATAAACACAGTAGGTGGTCAGAGCAGCACATATGATTAGGTGCATCATAGGGCCACTGACATGATTTCATCAGCCCAGAGGAGAGCAGCTGCAGTGGCACATGAATGGATGGCCACAGGGAGGGGGGGGGGGTTGTTACAGATCCGCCACTGACACCAAATGAAGAGCTTCTGTTCACTATCAGGGATCCAGAGAGCTCAGTGGAAAGTGCACAACAACATGTCATTGATTTTGGTGCTGCTGCTTCAGGGAGGAAAAGTATGTGCCAGGAAGAGCTTCTAGGTAGGCTTGTTGTTATTTAGTTGTTGTTATTTAGTTGTTATATAGCAAAATATTGACAGCAATACTTAAGTTCTGTTTAACATACATTTTTTGGAGGGGAATAGCTGTAGATTGAAACAGTTAACAACGTATTCTGGTTGATTACACATGGGCTTGTGGTGGATGTGCCATCCAAGTTCTTTTTAAAAGTATCATTAATTTGATGATGGTGTGTCCTTACCTTTTGCTTAACTTCTTCCAGGACCATCCTCTATAGGGAGCCTACAGTCATCTGCACATGGCAATCCAAACATTTTTATGTCAGTAGTGATATTTATTTTATCCATAAGAGTGATGTAGGTGTCAGGACTGTTGTGTGTATTGCTGTACTGTCTGTAATAGTTGCACCACTGTTAGTTTGTTAGCATATATTGGATTATAGTAGTGTAGGTATTACATTATTTCCTGTGTTTGTTGCTTATCACAGGTGATCCTGACAGTGGAAGTGTGGGACTGTTACCACCTGATGTCAGAGTATCAGCAGACTCTGATGATGATGGTGGCCAAAAAGAGTCATAGTCAGGGGGGGTGCAGAGGTTGAATCTGACACTAAGGTTGACATTCCGTCATCCCCTGTAGTTCCATTGGGAACCACTAGTAGGCATATTCCAACCCATTCCAGTGAGCCCTCAGATATTGGATAGGAGGAGGGTGAGACACTTGATCAGGGTAGTGTGGTTACTGCAGCTTCAGTGCATGTTGACTCTGGCTGTAGCTAAAGTGTGGGTGAGGTGCTATGCAGGAGAGTTGTTAGGGGTACTCAGAGGAGGCCTGCTGTCCATTCTGTACCTGATCAAGGTGTGTCTTCCCGTGCCACTTGACATAGGTTTAGGGCAATCATGGAGGTGCAGGCATGTTCCAATAGGTCCTCCAGAGAAGCATTTAGGATTGCAGATGTGGCACAGGCTGACATACTTGACTGCCGCCAGCATATTGCCGAGTCAGTGGATCAATGAATGACATGTTGGAATGGGTGGTGTCTGTAATGTAACTTCTGCTGGGAAGGGGATGGCATCCAAGTGGGTGTAGGTGAGCGATATTATCTGATGTTCATCAACATGGCCATGCCTGATCACACTGTCATAGTGGCACTAATTCCACTGCTCCATTAGTGGTCAAGGTGTCCACACCCTGACATAGCAGGCCATGGGCTTGTGGTCCTGGGTGTATTCGTGAGGAGAGCTCATCCAGCAGACATCAGTCATGTTCAGATAGCAGCAGTGCATCTGACCATTGACATGGACAACTAAATGAGACAGTTCTCATGGCCGGGTATGACAATGACAAACTGCTACCTCTACCATGCATGGCTCACACTTGTCTGACATACCAAGATGTAGAGCTAGCACACAGCTTACTTGCCTGTGTTTTTGCAAACACTCACACACCAATTTCATGTGGAGGGCCCAAGCAGACACACATACAGCACTCACATGGTTCAGCAGTGAGGCTTAATGCTCATTCTGTCTCAGTGGCCATTTGCTACTTTATCCCAAATGTCTGCTTGTTACTCTTTTTAAGAGACACACACTCACTTGTGTCAGCCTAGGCTTCCTGTCCCCCCTGCCAACACACACACACACACACACACACACACACACACACACACACACACACACACACACACACACACACACCACTCTGTGCAAGTGATAACTGTGCCATATCCTTGTTTTCTATCTTTTGGATTCAGGGATACATAAGCTTTGTGTCTGATGCTCAGGGTGCATTGCTGACTTATTGCTTAGTATATCTGTGTTTGTTATGCTGCTTTACTAATTGTACTTTTGACATATTTTGGTCTTCCAAAGTTAGATAGTTGACAGAATCAAAATAGTTTTTGAATCAGTATTTTTAAGAATCTTCTGATGGTTATGAAGTCTGAAACTGAAATGTGCATCATTACTTTCTAACTTCTCTCTCTCTCTTTAATGATTTTCCCCTACAAAAGTATGAGGCTTTTTGAATGACCCTTCTTTGTAACTGTATGAGGCTTACTTGAATTACAAAAATTTTGAAAACGGTTCCCTTTCTTACTCTTGTGACATTGCTGGCCAAATGCTATGCATTTTCCTCTTCTGGATTCATGGCTGGCACCACAATTGCGACAGTTAACAATAAATCTTGATTTGGGTTTTGCTGATACACTCTTATGCTGTACTGAGCAACATCTGATTTGCACGAAGCACCCTTTGTTTCTGCACTGAGCATGCTTGTTTAACTTAACTGATCTTGGAATGTGCTAGAAGACTGAGAGTTTTACCTGGAAGTCTTACAGGGGCTGCTGCTCCCATGTGCTTAGGCCTGCTTTTGCTTGTCACATTTTGCAAGCTGTCTGCATTAGCCCTGGAGTGTACTGAAACCATACTCTTGCCACTAGCAAGCATATTTGCATGGCTTTCTGTAATTTCATGAATCTGACAAATCTCAATGGCTTTACTCACTGTTAAATCACTGTCACAAAGCACAATCTTTCTCACAGCAGCATTATTAATACCACTCACGAGTCTGCCCTTTATTAACTCATCCTTTAAATCACCAAACCTGCACGTTTTAGCTTTGTTTCTCAGGTCAGTAATATAAGCTGCAAAAGTTTTCCCTTGCTTTTGATCTCTCATGTAAAGCAAATGTCTCTCAAGTGTAACATTAGTCTGGGGGTTACACACTCAGGGTCTTCCCTTAATTCACCTTCACAACAACACAGCAAGTTTCTCCTTCACCTTCATACACTGCTGGTGCACAGACAAATGAATGCTCCCTTTCAGTGGCCTCTGACCCTGCTAGATTTAGCAAAATGAATGCCCTGGTACGTGCATCTTTATCAGAATAAGCTGCTTGTATAAATATATCGTATTCTTGCTCAAATATTCTCCATTTCTCTGCAATATTCTGATCAAACACAAGTGGTTGTGGCTTGTGAAATCCATCTGCCATATTATCATATTTCAGTGAAGACTTGCAAATATGAAAGAATACACACACTTGTACATACACATATACATGTGCTTGAAATTTATGCCAGTACTTGTAATAACACAACGAGCCTTTGTATAACTGAATTTCATGAAATAAGTCTCCTGGGCAATGTAACACTTTGAAATCACTTTACTGCAAAAGCCACTTGCCTTGAAATTATTTTAGTATATGAGCCATTTGTCTTGTAATTACTTTAATGCTAAAGTCATTTATCATGATTATTTTACTGTATGAGCCTTTATCTTGTAATTGCGTTAATGCCAAAGTAATTTATCATTTTACTACCAAAGTCATTTATCTTTATTTTAAGAAACATTTCGAACAACTGCACAGTGCAAATAAACTGGGCAATAGAAGCTAAGGGCAAGAAACATTTCGAAGTAACTGTACTTTGTGAATAACCTATCTCAAAGTAATGGCACTTTATGAATGAACTGTCTCGAAGTAATTGCGCTTTGCGAATATACTCTCTCAAAGTAATTACAATTTGCAAATAAACTGTATCGAAGTAATTGCACTTTGTGAATGTATTGGGCAGAAGAAGCTCAGAGTGAGATACACTTCAAAATAACTGCACTTTGCTAATAAACATTACACAGCACACTGGAATTTCCCCAAAATGGCTGCACTTTGCCAAACAACTCTGTACAATGCAAGAGACACTCTATAATGGCAGCAGACAGACAGACAGACACACCCAGGCACAAGAAACTTTTTGAAATTGCTGCACTTCACGAAATAGTTGCACTTTGCACACAACAAACTCTTTGGAATAAATGCACAGCAATAAGGATACACCGTAAGCACTACTACACACTTTGAGATACTTCGAACAATGCTATTCAAGGCTTCAATCAATGCAAAGTAGTAATTTGTGCCAAAACACAGTAATTTGCCAAATACATGCAGTTGCCTTTGCTTTACTTATACCCAATGTGCCCTTTCTGTTCTTTCTATTATATTCATTTTGCTCATTTAATCTCTTTTCATGCCCATTATATTTTCTTGTGCTTGTTTTAACTCTAAATATGCTCATTTTACTTTAAACATGCCCGTTTTACATTTCTGAGGTAATTCTGAACCCTTTATGTACTTTTCTAATGCTTGTTTTATCAAACAACTCAGTTGAAAATATTTTGTTTGATTAATGAACTCTTTTATGCTTCTTGTTTGCTTAATAAACATTTCTGTGATATTCGTGTGCTTAACAATACATTTTGTGCCCTTGTAATGCTCCATTTTACCTCTTTTAATAAATAAATCATTTGTGCATGTTCTATTACCTTTGACTGGCCCTTTTTTGCTCTTGGTTCTTTTAGTTTGCCTTCTCCATTACCTCTGAACTCGTGGCTCTGAAGAATAGCCTTTACCATCCCAGGTCTGACACCATGCCGCTTGCCAGGTCAGGATAAAACAGGCAAACATTGTGGGTTCTTGTTCAAGCAGTTTTTTATATGCAAACACATCATAAATGAGGTTAAGTAACATTAACTTTTAAACAAACTATCTGTCATGCCCACAGATGTTAACACTCTGGCTGCACCTTCAAAATGGCACTGAAGCTAACCAGTGTTTGGTATTTATATGAACACACAGATCATGGAAATGCTTCTTAAAGGTACTACACACCTGTTATTCTACATATAGTAAGGTCCATTTTCTCATACCAGTGCAATGTCATAGTTGGTATAATTTAATTAAGTATTAGGGAGTAAGTTATGCTACCCCCCCCATACACACACATGGTATAAAGGCATATTTTATTATTTTTATGAATAACTCCATTTTTCATTTTTCTATAAAAGATGGATTCTCTGGGATACATATCCATCCAACAGGTCCTATTTATGTTTTGGTGAAAGTTAAAATCTTGAGTGGGTGTTGAAGGTGTGAAGACAGGTAAAGGCTGCCAGCCTAGCCAGATAGAATTTTGTAGATAATTCTGTAATTTGTAAATATTAATGTAAGCAACAGGCTTGTTCTCTTAAATGTGAAAAGGCTGCATTGGATATTGAACTGCAAAAATGTAACAACAGTGCACTCTGCTGTAAGAAAGCTAAGTCAAGCATTTTATGACTGTGTTTGATGTCAAGATTCGGAGCTGATATGTCTAGAGGGAGGCATCCTACCTATTGTTTTAAGACCAGAGTAAATGGCTAGAATTTGCATGTATAAATGTCCTTTATTGCTCTGGTCTCTGACCAGGTGTAAAGAATGTAAATGTAGTTTTTGTTAGCCCGGGAACACCAGAGAAGTGTGAAGAATGATGTCATGTGAAGCAGCTCTGTGTTATCAATTTAAAGAGAGAAAATCAAAGAGCTCAGTGAATTTGTCTTGAGAATATCCAACATCACCAGCATTGTCTTGCTCTAGATGTAAGTTATTCAGGACTGTGTTTCCTCATAGAAATAGCTAGAAATTAGGAAGATTAGACTAAGTGTTTTTTTGTGATGTCAGAACTTTTCTATGGTATTTTAAACATTTCTCTGTGATCTTTGAACTCTTGACTAGCACTGTGTAGTAAGAAGTATTGTCTTGTTCATAGGTTCATAGGTTCATAGGTTCATACTAGGCTATCTGCCCAAGGGCATTTATAAGCCTAGCCCATAGTTATGTGGCTTTCACCACCCCTTTAGTTTGAATAAAAACTATGCCTATCATTTTGCTGTGCCTCTGTCAAGCAGTGACACTGAAGTAATCCCTGGGGTATATCTGCGATCTCCCATCCATTGGTCAAGATTCCTCTTGAGCAAGGGGGACCTGGAGAGAAAGGGAGAAACCAGCCCCAGGCTGACTGTGATCTCTATGAGCTCTTAAGGGAAATTGTACTTTACTTTGTGTTTTTATTATTTATTATTAAATATTTTTAAACCCTTCTACTGTGGCTGCTTTATGTAGAGTTAATTTAAGCTCTAGAGTACATTACATGTATATAGTGATACTGTACCAAGTCAATCTAATAAGCCTTGACTATTCAGTCACACCTACCATTTGGATAATAATATTGCACAGTAATAATTGGACACCCTTTCAGAAGGGCCTGTGAGTAGCTGATATTAGTGGGTGGTGACAGCTGGTACTACCTTTTAGACTGGGCAGAAAAGGGGCACAGCTGGAGAACCCGTGCCAGCCTTCCCCAGGAGTGTCTGTGTGGTTGTATACAACTCTTATCTTAAAGCGTGTGTGTGTGTGTGTCAGCTACTTGGGCAGGGACACGAAGGACTGGCTGGACAGAGATAATGCTGGAGGTTTTTGATTGCCACTAGGCTGAGATCTGGACCCTATAGTTGTGTCAGTGGGGAGTCTTATTGGGGACCTGGAGAGAAAGGGAGAAACCAGCCCCAGGCTGACTGTGATCTCTATGAGCTCTTAAGGGAAATTGTACTTTACTTTGTGTTTATTATCCTTTCCCTATATAGATGCCCCTCACTGGTGTTAGTGGTGAGGATTGAGGCTCCATGATTCCTGGGTCAGTGCACGTGCATCACATATTAATTGTTTGGCAGTGGTGGGATATCCACACCACATATTAATTGGTTGGCAAATACTAATTGGCTTTTAGTGGTGTGGGTAGAGTGAATTCCTTTAGCCTGTGTAAAGTGATCGTAAAGTGATCACTGAAGGTGTTTTCTATCCTAAATCATCACCCAGTGAATACTCAGAGTTCAGATCACAATTGTTTTATTTCTTTTGTTAGCTTAGTTAGTCAGGGAGAGCAGGCAGCATGTCAGCAGAGGAGTACGGCAAGCTGACAAGGAGCCAATTGGCTGAGATGTGCCAGGCTAGGGGACTGGTGCATGGAAAACTGACTAAAGCAGACATGATTGCAGCTTTGGTCACAGCTGCATCAGAAAACAACAACCAGGATGATGATCAGACTGGCAGTGGAGATGTACCACCCACAGAGAATGGACAGCTCAACCTTTCTGCAGAGGACTAAAAAATCCATCTAAAGCTAAAGAGACTTGAGTTGGAGGGCAGGCATTTGGAAACAGAAGTAGCTGAGAGACTGAGATGTCTGCAGGCTGAGGAGAATGAGAAACTGCTATGCCTAGAAGCTGAGGAAAAGGAGAGGCAGAGACAACATGAAAGGGAGATGCCGACTCTTCACCAGAGTCATGGAGGCAATGGGGAAGGGAGTAACTGGACCCCAGAAGCACAAAAGGCCAGTACATTTCTTCTGCAGTTTAAAGAGGGGGATAATTTTGATAGTTTCATTCATATGTTTGTGAGGGTATGTAAACAGTATGATGTTAACCAAAGGCTCTGGGTACGTTTCCTAACCCCCTTACTCCATGCTAAAGCTGTAACCATGTTGTCTAAAATGTCTGATGTTGACTGTTTTAATTACACTGTTGTTAAGCATTGCTTGTTAGAATGTTTTAAGCTAACACCTGAAATTTATGGTAAAAAGTTTTGTGAGCATAGACGAATGGGTAGATGAGAGTGTGTGTGTGTGAATATGTTGCTGAACTGAGCACTTATTTTCATAGGTGGGTGAGTGGATGTCAGGTCACCACTTTTGAAGGGCTGGCCAGTTCCCCTTCACAATGTGGATTATGAGAAGGTTTGTAGCCACCCATTCATAGGTTTGCAGGCATAGGTAGTATGGGCACACATCAGAGTTTCAGACATCACACACTCCATGACGTCCATGCTTCTACACCCCCCACCCTGTTATTCTATTCTATTATGCAAGCATTATCTGAGAAGTATCCCTATAGTTGGCCCTTCATCCCCGCAGTATTTATGGATTGGTCCACAGTTCATGCAGTAGGACATGGGGGGCATGCTACTGGGATCTGTCAACATGGCCTTGCATTTGTGTTCTGTTGATTGTGTTAGGTTGTTAGTTGGGACCCCATCAGATACCATACATTGGCACTACGGGTGAGGCACAGGCCTTTGACAGAGGACTTTAGGGCATTTGGTAGTGATGCAGGCCATCTGTAGCAGGCCAGTTTCATTCTGTCACTCCTACATTCCCAGACTGCAAGCCAGTGGATTCCCCTGGGGTGACAGGGTAGGTGTGCGAGGTGTTAATGGCAATAGTTCCTGTCCATATTGATCCATTGGTCTGGATGCAGGCAGGGTGCTGCTTACAGCTAGGGGCACACCTGCATAGGACACATCTTCAGAATGCTGCATTCTGTGGACATTCCCATACAGAAGTGGGGTCATACTGTACTCATTCCCAACAGCAAGGATATGACCTGTGATAAACCTGTGGCTGATGGTGGGGAGAGCTGAGTGCATGTGTGATATGGAAGCTACTTGCAGCTGACTCACATATATACCTATATATAGACATTCCCTTTAGCCTGCCTTGTGCGGGGACATAGACAGTCGCTCATTACTTCATAACTGTGCCATTTGTTGTCTGCCAGTGATTGGCCAGACTACATCAGTATTCCATATTACATAGACAACTAATGTGCTGCTAACCTGTATGTACAATTCCAAAGTTGTGTGCAGTTGACAGTTACATTTTATGCACTCTGTGTAGGGTATTTCAACTTGTGTACTGTGTGTATGTATGGGTCCACATTCATGGCATGTCCATCTTTCAGACAGTGACAGATATTGACATCTGGACAGAGAGTATGGATGACTGTTGACATTGGCATTGCTGAGAAGGCTGGAACTGCAGTTTGTCGGAACATGGCCCTTTCAACCACAGTACTACCCATAGGCCAAGACACAACCCTCCATGCCTACATGCTGACCACTCTCAGACAATATTGAACACACAACAACCTAACACACAGACCCCTGCATATTGTACACATGCAACAATCTATCCTGTAGATTAGGCCAGCTCGGGTAATCTGTGCTCCACTGATACTACTCCTCACACTTACATGTTACTGCATTTCTACATAGGATGGTAGGGGGAGGCACACCTGACAAATATAAACTGTGCTGTGATTGTACTGGTATGTCAGGTACTCTGTTGGCTTCCTTTTCATATTGTATTCTGACCTATCATGCAGACTGGAGGCATATCAGTAGAGTACAGATCTTAGGTTTTAGTGACCTAACATTTCAGTTTCAGACTTCTTACCCTTCAGAACTAACATACAACTGCCAGACCTGTTGTAGTCTGTTTGTGTAGGTCTGGATGGGGACTATTCACCATTGCCATCAATTGGAGGCCTTAGCCCAGCCTTTCATTATGGTCATCTACACCTGTCCTGCTGGCTGAGACTGGTAGTGGGTATGTGAGCCTCACTGACATGCATGTGTATGCCCTATGGACACAAATTTGGGCCACCACATGTACTGCAGTGGGATTTTTCACCTTGTCTAGTACTGCCTAATATGTTGACACCAGTATTTGTTATGTATTTCATGCTGCCCATATAGGTGTCCACTATCTACTGCCATCCCATTCAGCCACCCGATTCCCTTGCATGCTCATTTCCACACCATAGATACAACTATCAGAACATTCTACTCCATTCAGTAATTGATAGGAAGCGTGACTTACCTTGTGGCTGGGCCAGTATTGAGGACGGTGCTGGAGGGCTGACTATGTTGGATGCACATAGTACACTCCCTATACATGGTAAAGTACAGGTAGTGTCATGTTTGGCATCCCTTTTACTGTATGTGCGAGTCAGAGAGAGGTGTCATTCCCTGGGTCCCTACCATGTCAGTGTTATGTGCTATGCATTGCCTCTTTGACAAAACCTGGGCATACTGGGCATGCCTCCTTTTGCCTACATGGGCAGGCTCAGGCTGTTCCTCCTCTGAGTCACTCTGTTCACAGGCACAGAGTGGCTCAAGTTGTTCCTCCTCTGAGTCACTCTGTGCCTGTGCTAGCCTTGGCAATGGTGGGGGGCTGTGTGGCCCTGCCCCATGCTGTTCCTGCTGCAGCTGTTTCCACAGGATCATATTGTGTAGCATAACACATACAATGAAAATTTCTGTACATGTAGATGGAGAGTACTGCAAGGCTCCACCAGATATGTCCAAGCACTGGAACTGTGACTTGAGCATCCCAAACATATGCTCTGTTATGATTCTGGTTTGTGTGTGTGCCTCATTATGGAGTTCTTGTTCGGGTGTGTGTGCATTTCTGATGGGTGTTATCAGCCACAGCTCCAGTGCGTAACCAGCATCCCCCACTAGGTGGCCATATTGGGTGTCCCCACTGACAAATCTTTGGTACAGCTGTTTCATATGCCAGATGTGGGAGTTGTGATAGCTTCCAGGGCTGCCAGCACACACATTCATGATAATGCCCTGGGCATCGCACATGACCTGGCAGTTGATGGAGGGAAATCCCTTGCGGTTTATGTAGATCCTACCCCGCTCACCGGTGGTGCTTTGATGTGTATGTGCGTGCAGTCTATAGCACCCACTACCTGAGAGTACTCTACTATTTGGTGGAAGTGATGCATATTGCTGGTCAACGCCTCACGGGTATTGAGGAAATATATGTGCTCACCGGCATGTGCTGACATGGCATCCGGGAACTGATGGAGTACCCTGGATGCTGATTCCAGTGAGATTCACATGATATCCCCAGTTGGCTTTTGGAAGGTATCTGTGGCTAATATTCTTGACCATACACATACCTTGATATCCACTGGGATGGGTTCCCCTCTGTTGGTTCTGTGTGTGTGGCCTGGCCGGCACAGCTCAATAATTTGTTGTATGATGTCTCTGTCCAACCTATAACGCTCCACTATCTCCAGCTTATGTAGCCCCTGGTAGGTCACCCTGGGTCCATACACTCTTCTCCTTCTCCTCACTGTGGGTTGGTCATCAGCATTCTCATCTTCACCATCCTCAACCTCTTCCACATATTGAAGTATGAGAGCAAAAGCAGCCCCTATCATTTTGTTAGTTTTGTCAGGTAAAATTTCCCGGTCTGTGTACACCGGTGGTGTAGAGTTTGTGGGAAAAACCAGAGTGAAAGGTGTTTGCATAGTTTATAGTAGTGTGCTGGGCTGGGCTGCTGCCTGTGTCATTGGCTGATTCTGATACATTTCACCTGCCAGCTATGCTAGTTCTCCTTGACTGCCTTCCTACTGCTGTTTTTCCTTCCCATTGCCTTCCCATTTAAGCCCTGAGGCACACTGTGCATACTCAGTGCTCAGATGTGAACAGAGTTGTTTTTTTTTTTTTTGTTTAAAACCTGGTGCACAGCGCGCACAACCCTTTAGGCAATGTAAACACTGCTAGGCAGCCTCAGACACCCCCCCTTCCTTAGCTGTGCTTAGCTAAGGGCAAACACGGGCCACAGAGCTCCAATAAGCTTATAGCATGCATGTCACTCCACTTATGAGGTAATCTACCTCTTATGCTTATACCATGGTGTTGCTGCACCTACACAGTTGGGTGCAAGCTAACGCTGAGGGGAAATCTGTGATTCAGTATCAATCTCCTCATTTGCATAAAGCTGACTGCTAATGCATGGTTACAAAACTGACACAGCCTTCCCCTTAGCAACCACTATTCCATGGTATTGTTGTCTTATGCATGCCATTGACTATTATGGCAGAATGCTGACTTGGGTTTAAAAGCTTATTTCCAACTTTTTTCCTTATTTTCGGCTGATCCCATTTGCACACTGCTGCCCTATGCTTAAACGGATGAATTTGTCCAAAAAAAAACAAAAAAGTTATTTTTTATAATTTTGCAACTATTTCCATTGAATACATGCTTTCTTTGGAGGTGCCATGTCTCCATTTTTGTAATTTGCAGAAATGTATTTGGTTAGTAACCGAATACATTTATGCAGGTTACACTATTCCTGCACAAGACGCCTGCCTGCATCCTGGTTCGCTGATTCACCTCATTTGTATGGTTTTCACTAGCAAATGGGGTAATTAGCGTACAGGAGCTGTGTCTGCGTAGGAATAGTGTAGGAGTGCTCGTGCACATCCTGGGAGCTTGTTCCTGGATCGGCCGTTGGCCATATTGCGTGTAACAGCTCTTGCACTATTCCCGCACGCCATGCAGAGCTTGCTGAATCCCAGGGACTGTGTTTTACAGCACAATAAACCACACCCTTGCTTGATATATATATATGTGTGTGTGTGTGTGTGTGTGTGTGTGTGTGTGTGTGTGTGTGTGTGTGTGTGTATAGTTAGAAAGCTTGTGAGGAAACTATTACTCTGTTATTTTTGTTTCACTTGGATCGCTTGTCTGTGTACTTAATAATGGATTTTCGACTGGAAACAGAATGTCTACCCTGCTTGGATTACTTTTGAATACTTAGTAATTTTGTATAATATTTCAAATTATATATTTTTTATTATTTTTTGATTAAGGATGAGTTTAAGTTTGCTACTTCTACTACTATTATCTGATCTGATTATTATACAGTGATTAACTAGATATATTTGGATTGAAAATCTTCCACAGAGAAGTTTCTTACACTGTTTAGTATTTTCTCAAGTCTAACTAGAACCATGTCTACTTCTTCACCCTATCTTTCATCCTCAGTTCCACATCTGCCACTTGTCCAAACACAATGTGATGTCACCAAATCATTGCCTCTTCTCTTTTCTGATTTATACATGCCCAAACTTTCCAAGTATCTGCCCATGTCACAACTCATTTGAACCCTTCACCATTCTGGTAACTCCAACTTGTGTGCTTTCTGTTCAGTACATTGTATTCACTTATCTCTTCTGCTTCCTACTACCATATCTGTATTTTCTTGAGAAATTATCCCACATGCCTCTTATCTCAGCCTCCTACAATTCCCATTAACATACCACCTATGTTACAGTTACCACTCTCTTAAAGAAAGAAAAGCATGCACCACAATATTCTTTACCTACTAAATTTCATATCAGATTTTGACACTCCAAATGCATTAACATCATTATAGACTGTTTACTTCACAGAACTTCACTTTCATGGCTAACTCTGTCTTACTCTTTGTACTTAACCTCTCCAGTTTCTGATATGGCAACTTCCCCAAGTATAACGACTCACCAACATCCTAAGTTTTGTACCTTCCCACCTAGCATTCTGATATTACTTTTTGTCTAAAATTTTATGAAATGCTTCCTATTATCTGTTGACACTGAGCCCAGATCATATGTTGAGATCTCCTTCTCAACTCAAAACATGCACTGCCACAAGAATACCATGCTATTTCAGTCATACATCAAAAAACGGAGGTATATTTTGTAATTCAGTTGACATCTGGCATTTTCCTAGTTCCATAGCCTAGATATTTGTGGCACAGCAAAATTCTGGTTTAAATTCACAATTACCCTTCCTTCTATTACTGGGTACAGTTATGTATTGTCGGCAGGAAAGCATTTGTGTGGTTGTATATTGCTACTGCCATTTCACCTTCCCACCACTCAATGTCAGCAATATCCCCCCAACTTCATAATGACCTAACTGGCTAGATGCTGATTTCATATCACACAGGGGACTTGCTAAAGTTCATAGAACAATCGTTTGCATTTCTCTTCTACCACCAATCCTCTACAGCCTGAAGATCTGTCTCTACAACATGCTTAATATGTTGCCATCTGGTCTGTGTTTCATTCAGTAAAGCATGCCGTGGCAGTATGTTTAGTCAAAAGAGCAATAGGTACTACTCTTTAGATGGTGCCCCCCCCCCCCCCAAAGAACAGCATTAGAAGAGCACATATTCCAGGCAAAAACTTAAAGGACCTGTACAGCCTTTTACTCAATGGTGATGTTTAGAATTGCAGTAATGTAATAATGTAATAGAATATGAAAGCAGATGTATATCTATCCAGGTCAAAGTGGGAAGGAATAAAAAAAGTTTTATTTATAAGCAAGGCTTGCTACCACCAGCTTAAGGACTGCTCTTGAGACCTTCCCCCTACCTGAACAAGAAAGTTAGGTCAACCTGAAGGAACTACATTAATTTTTATTTAGGCTTGCTGTCATACTGGGGACTGCAGTTCAGAATCCCTCCCTAAACAAAAACAGCATACTCTCAACTGTACAGATTTTTGCAGAATGTCTGAATTTTTGCCTCATATTTTTGGATTGTTCCTCATAAAATGTGTGTTTTTCTGGCAACTCATGAGGATTGACATCAGTAAATAATGACACACACTTGAAGTTTAGGCTTTATATCCTTCTGATAATTGATGCTAATGCAAAACCTGTTATTCTTGCAACTTCCTAAGTTTACATGGTCAGTATTTAAAATGTGTCCCTATTTTTGGGCCTTTGTCCCCACTCTGTGTTTGGCTCTGTCCAGACTTTTTGAAGTAAGACGTTCAGATGTATGAAAAACCATAGTACACCAATCCATATCAGTCATTGAGGGAAGTGAAGCAAGTCTCTCTAAATGGTGAGACTTAAGTCACAGAAAGGACTACTCAGGAGCAGTAGTATACCTATCCTGGTCAAAGCTTCAAGGGATTGTAACAAATTTTATCACAGTAGCTGTTATTTTCAAGAGCTTCCTAATACAGGGAGTACTGTTGTTGTGAAGGAGCCTATATATATTTCTGCTGGCTTTTCCACCCTCTGCTTTGAATTGTTTGAAACTGCACATTTCTGACAGTGCTGAATTGCTGGAGAAGTCCATTGTAGATGCAGTCCTTATACAAATACCCCTCATTTATGCATTGCTAGTACTTAGGATTTTTTAAAGAATTTAATTAAAGAATAGCACACTTTCAGTTGAGGGAGAGGTATTTACTAGTGCCAAAATGTATGTGTTGCCTCCGGTAGCTTTTCTACTTAACATTTATGTTCTTTATGTTTCAGACTTCAACTGTGATAGGAGAAGTTGTGTTATGAATCCTTGCAGTCATGGTGATAGGTAAATGATCACTTAGGGAATCTGTAATTGTTTAAAAGCAGTGTAGATTAAAGCAATATAGATCTTTAGTAAAGATACTGAATAGACTTTATTGCTGTATGAATGCATATGATGTCTAATGAAGACAGAGTATGTGATATACAAAACGAATATATTTGTTAATGCTTTCACTAATGGTTGAGATGATCTAGAGTGTATTAAAGTCGCCAAGTTTGAATGTATCTGCACTGCAGTGTCTTTCAGCAATGGCAGGGTACTGTATGTACATTTATATATTTTTTTTATTGTTTACTAGTAAGATCCAATTTAGAACAAAGCCAATTTTCTTACTGAGGAATTTGCAAGCAAACAACAGTTTAGGGAGTGGCTAATGCACATTAAACATATACTGTTCTTTGCAAATGGTGCCAGAAGCCAGCAGAATCAATATGGTAGAACAAGTCTGAGTTGATTTCTTCACATGGCAGAAAATGTGAACACTATTAAAAAGATGGTGTTCACTCATTCATATCTCTGGGAATGGTCATGGATTTTACTTCAAGTCAGGATAGAACAAGTGTTTCCATAAGTGTTGCAATGGTTTTATGGCTTGCTGAAAGAGTGTGTGTGTGTGTGTGTGTGTGTGTGTGTGTGTGTGTGTGTGTGTGTGTGTGTGTGTGTGTGTGTGTGTGTGTGTGTGTGTGTGTGCATGTGCAGGTGTGTGCATGTGTGTGTGTGTGTGTGTGTGTGTGTGTGTGTGTGTGTGTGTGTGTGTGTGTGTGTGTGTGTGTGTGTGTGTGTGTGTGTGAGTGTGTGTGTGTGTTTGGGTTTGTGTTCTCATGTTGGGGATATCTATGCTATTGTGATGCATGGGCTGGTAGGCAGAAGACTAGCACATTGAGGTCTGACAGATCAGTGCTCAGTTCAGTGTGACATAATACTTAGTTGATAATGAGGTGTTTCTCCTCTATGTGACTTTTCCTTGTCTAAAAATTGGGGAATCTTGCCATTGCACCAATTGACTAACTTATGTTACCAATGGCAGCAAAAACTTCTCTGAATCTCAGGGTAATTTACTTACTTTTTTGACAGGATAAGTGCCACTAATTATGGCCGGTTTTCAGGCTATATTAGTGTCAGTAGTGGTAGTGGGGTTCTTACCTGTTTGTGCTTCTGTTTTCATAAAGCTGCTCTCAGAAGTGCACCAGCTATAGTGCTCTAAGATTTTTGCTAGAAATGCAGGCAATGAAGTCCTTCTGTCTTCTGGGTTCTCAAATGGGATACTTAAGAACCTTCCCAACAGTATATCTGATGTACTACTAAAATAGATGAGATGTTGTTGTACATTGCTCATTATTTACAGTAAGAATGGGATAATCACAAAGCCATGGGTGCTTAGGGTGTTTTTCTGATAGCGAGTTAGTGAAGGGTTGAGCAGCAATCTAAGTGGAGAGGTGCCCTGAGGTGCAATAAGGACAATAAAAACAAATGAAATGTATGGCATCAGGAAGAGACAGACCTTCACTACAGTGGCAGGCACAAGTGTGGATGCCAGCTAAACCAGGTCAGGATTTAAATATCTTTTGCAGGTCCACGTTTGTAGTCCTTAGAATTAGCTCATTATGTCATCCAGGCACCGGTGAATAAGATGTGAAAGCCAGGTTGAAACGACTTTCTAATAATTGGAAGTTCTGCAGCAATAGTCTTACAGAGCTGAGATTTGGATTCATAACTGTCAAAAAATTCAGCCAGCAAAAGATTTAAAATAAAATGCAGAACTAGATAATAAAAGTCAGCATTTATGAACAGTCGGATTTCAGAAAGCAATTGAATCATTAGAGAGGAGATCAAAGGAAGATTAAAAGTTTAGAAAGGCAGTTGAGGTTGCAGTCAGGAAGGTGGATAAGGGGCCAGGGTGAAGAGGTAAAGTGTACCAAAATAGAATTTTACACATTGTATGGGGCCAGTGGCACAGAGATTTGGAAAATTATTACATGCAGAAGTGTGCTGATCTAACCTGAGTTTGGAATTTCTGGTGGAAGGCTTATTGTGGGCTTTCCTGATTGGTATTTAGCTTAAAACTTGATCCTCTTTGCTCATATTTAAGGCTTGTGTTTGCGTAGGTTTTGGCATAATTATTCACAGCTGGTCGTCATTTGGTGACTTCGCTTAGGAGTGCTTAGAATCTGCTTTCACCTGCAGCAAACCCTTACTCAAAAAACAAAAGTATTTTTTTGCACTTCTTTTATTAATTGCAACTGTATTTTATCAGTTACTTAAGTTATTTACTGCTTTTTTTGTTGCACTTTTCAAAAAACTGTACTGTCTACTGTTGCTTTAAGTAGTTAATTGCACTGTTTTACATTATATCTGATAGTTCTAGGGCTGTTGTAGCTAGTTTGTGTGGCATCTTACATTTGGGATCCAAACCAGTCATTCTACATTAAGAAGGCTTTTTCTGCACTCTTGTGGCAGAAGTGCACTGATCTATCCTATCAGAGTTGGGGATTGCTGGTGGAAGGCTTACTGTGTGCTTTTCTGATTAGTAGTTAGCTTAAAACGTGTTCCTCTTTCTCATATTCAAGTCTTGCATTTGTGCTAAGCTACTATCTGTGCAGTGGCAGTTAGCAGTGCCCTGTATAGATGCAAAAGCCTTGAAAATTATTTTTTCCCTAAACAAGTGTCAGTGAAACCCCTCCAGGCTTTTCTGCTTCTATAGGAGCAACTCAGTTGTGCACTGAGCAGCAGTGCTTTATGCTCAATCTTAGCCTACCCAAAGTATATATCCCTCTTAGAATCTCTGCGCTATCAGCACAGTCCTGTCAAATTAAATCATTCCCTTCTCTAATAAAACATACAGTAAGAACCAGATATCATGGATGGGCAGTTTCCCATCATCTCTCTGGCCAACCTGATGGACATAGGCATCCTGAGGCAATGTAGCAATTGTCTCGTGTATACTGACAACCACTTACTCCTGAAACAAACAAATGCTTTATGTGAGAGATGTAGTTACAGTATGAAATTAGAGGCAAGACTCTCACATACAGACAAACTGAATGCTAAACAGGTTGTCAGCACACACATATCATTTACCACACTAAATAATGTCATGACACATAAACTCACATATGAGGAGGTACTCTATAGTAACTTGCCAAAAGACCAGCGGCACTCCAAACGGTGTCTTCAGAAACCACTTATACACACAACAGTGCAAAAAACACCCACAACACATAATAACAAGCATACACCAGTGTCAAAACAAATAAGCCCATAAGGGGTAAAAACACAAAACCCAATGTACTGTTCATAGGAGACTCCATAGTGAGACACACAGATGTTCCCCTCACCAGGCTGCATAAGGAATGGCTTGCAGTTAGCTTCCCATCAGGTGCCAAGATCCATCATGTCACTCAAGCACTCAAGTCATTTCATCACAAGTACCAGTATGACTTTGTTATAGAACATGTGGGGGATGAATGGCTTGAGATGTACATCTCTGGACTATATTAAGAGAAACATGACTGAACTCTCAGATTATGTATCTCAGGCAGGTATAAGCCTAGCCTTAAGCAGCATTCTGCATTATCTATCCAAGGATGATGCCACAATACAAACAAAAAAATTATTATCTTTAACTTGCTTCTCAATTTAATATTAATTGCATATAAGAGATACTGGTGCTAATACAGCGTTTCTGTTTTAGGATTAGAATAGTGCCCCTATTGAATATATCTCTTGAGCACATACAGCCTAAGGGTCATTATGTGGTTCCTAGCGTTTAACTGCTGTTTAAACGCTAATGCATTGATGCCGTGGCTTGTTTATAGCCAGCGATTATATATGTTGACTAGTTTCGTTTGTTGTTATGATATTCATTAGTGTGGTTGAACACTGATAAAATATCTCCTATAGATATTTATTTGTATCCGTTAGTGACCACTAATATTTATTGATGTTGTTGGCTACTACAACATCTTGTACAATGCGTATTTGAAACTATGTCTGGAAGCTGAATCTTCAGCTTTTTGTATGCTTTGTTGGAAAGTGAATATTTTTGCCACATTAAGTGGCGTTTCATTTTTATTTTTACTTATAACATTTGTATATTGCTTGATCTATATATGCATATCATTCTTATTATGATTTTGATTATCTATACAGTAATGGGATGTCGCATGGCTATGTTAATGTTTGATTGCGCTAAATATTGATATTCTTATGCTAAGGCTTTGCTCATAAAATAGTGAGCATGCCTTTTGATTAGCATTTCCCTGTGGACATGAGTTTTTATTGACTGTGGCTGAATACATGGAGAAACACTATATGTTAGCATCCACTCAGAATCATTGAGATCCGTTATGATCGTGTTTCTGAACATTATAACATTCTGTATAATGCATACTTGGATTGTTAACCTGGTATCCTGAAAATAGTTTTTTCTGTTCCTTATGCTTTGCTTGGACATGTAATTCCTTGCTGTAAGAGTGGCCTCTTTCTATTCATATGTTCTATACTACATTTTCATTAACTCATATATGCTTATAAGTAATGCCACTTTTTATACGCTATGGTTGTTACATATTGGTGTTCCCAAGGTTGCTTGCTTTTCATGGAATTAATTAATTATGCAACTAAGAATTGGAATGACTAATAGTTGTTTTTGGTTCATCCCCGACAATAATCTGGTTTGGCTTATTTAAAATAATACAACGCATATTATTTAATTCATGCAGTTTTGCGTAATATAAATCTGATGCGCTACATTAGATGCTTATAGATTGCTGTTGAGCTAAATACTATTGTTTTTATAAGCTATGGTACACTGCCACTGTATAAATAGAATTGTTTTAAGTTATGTCAAACGCTTTCAGCGCATTTGTAACTTAGCATTTAACTTGCTGACTGAAGTAATACGAATGATGGGTGTTCCCATCTCAGCAATTGTGTTTTAATTAATTGATAAATTGATAATTGTTTTCTTAATTGATGGATAGTTTTACTATATAAAGGGCGTTTTTTATGTATAAACTATAACCTGATGAAGCGCATATGTATGCGTGAAAGCGCTTGTTTGTTTTAAAAATAAAACTTGATTTTATTTATCGTGGTGGTTCCTGGCAGTATTTCTTCGAACAAGCATACACCAGTGTCAAAACAAATAAGCCCATAAGGGGTAAAAACACAAAACCCAATGTACTGTTCATAGGAGACTCCATAGTGAGACACACAGATGTTCCCCTCACCAGGCTGCATAAGGAATGGCTTGCAGTTAGCTTCCCATCAGGTGCCAAGATCCATCATGTCACTCAAGCACTCAAGTCATTTCATCACAAGTACCAGTATGACTTTGTTATAGAACATGTGGGGGATGAATGGCTTGAGATGTACATCTCTGGACTATATTAAGAGAAACATGACTGAACTCTCAGATTATGTGTCTCAGGCAGGTATAAGCCTAGCCTTAAGCAGCATTCTGCATTATCTATCCAAGGATGATGCCACAATACAAACAAAAAAATTATTATCTTTAACTTGCTTCTGGTGTCAGTCCAAGGGGATCAAATATCTGTCAGCCTGGGAAGACATGGTCGACAGGCCATACTGCTTTGCCAGAGATGATCTTCACTTGCCTCCTCTAAGCTTTCAGATACTGGCAAAGGCATTATTCATCCCTATTGTGCCTTTTTAGACAATGTCAAAACCAACCTCCCAATGCAACAAAATATTCTCTATATAAACTCAAGGTACTGCTGATTAATGCTAGGAGTGCAAACAAGAAACTGTAATCCCTGGTAGCACTCCTCACCCTAGAAGATGCTGATGTCTGTGCATTCACTGAAACATGGTTGAAAGATGCAGAAAGCACCCCAGCAGTGCAGGGCTACAATGCCTTCCATATGTTCAGACCACAAACTCAGGGTGATAAAAACAAACGAGGTGTATCCAACTTCATTAAGGATAAGTACACCTCAAGACTGGCCAAACAGTATGACTCTATCCTTGTACAATTAACCACAGGCAAAAGCCCCTACCACATCATAACTAGCTATAGGTCCCCACCATGAACCAGGAAAAGTATGCTGCATACCTGAACTTATGGGAGTCACTTACCATAAATCCAATACCTCAGACATGGGTGATTTTAATTATCCTACCTTCAAATGGGAAACATACATGACCCCAAATATGTTGGTTCAGAGGTTCTTGGATTTCGTCAGTGCAAATGCTATGGAACAACTAGTCAGCACAGCCACGAGGGGCTAAAATGTCCTGGACATAGTACTCACTAACATGAGAAAGTATTGCACCCCTCCCCTGTGTGATGTTCTCCCTGGTAAGATTGATCCATAAATCAGACTCGTTCAATGTACTTATAATGTTAGATACCCCATCAAGCTCAAAAATGCTTAAGAGTTTTTCCAAGACAGATTACTTCCTACTGAGCAATGGTATAAGAAGTTTCAAAGCTCCTTGACCACAGATAATGTGGACTCCTATGCAGCGGTGTACACTAATGCTATACATAACTAATTAAACAGTTGTACAGAATCAGCTGCTCCTGACCAGATTAGAACCAGGTCTTGCCGAAAAAAACAAGCCACCATGGTGGACCCCTAGTATAAACAGGCTATGTAACAAAAGAACAAAACTAAATGTCCAAAAGTAAGAGGGAACTGGCTCAGCAGAGGGGGCAAAAAATCCCTCTCTAGCCTAAAAGGGTCTATGTTTAACTGTTGAATAACATTTCCATCAAATGGCTAAACATCGAACCCTAACCATCGAATGTCCATTCAGCAAACATTAATTTCAGTGAATGGGAAAGTAACTAGTTGGCCATCACTTCCCCATCTGTCCTTTTTTTCACTGTAGTTCAGTCTCAGAGTTAGTATGTATGTGTGTGTGTGCGTATATATATATATATATATATATATATATATATATATATATATATACAGAGTTGGTATATGTATATATATATATATATATATATATATATATATATATATAGTTAGAGGGGGTGAGGAGAGCATGTGAGGAGAAGCCTCCCACCTGGGTAGGTTTGAAATGCTGGGCTTTGCGAGATCGGAAGTGTTGGCTAACTAGCAACTTTCCCTGGTGAAAAAAATGATTGTTCATTAAGTAAACATTTGATAGTTAGAGATCCATGTTTAGCCATTCAATGGGCATGTTACTCAACAGTTAAACATATACCCAACCAAAACAAACAAATTAAAGAGCTTGTCCAGTTCTCCAAAGCTAATTACAAGGCAAAAGTAGCCTCCCTAGCTAAGGATAATCACAAGGCATTATTTAACTATGTCTGAAACCTAAAGGGGAATATCCAGCTATGGGCTGAACTGGTTGTGAATGGCACCACCTATACTCAACTGGAGGAAATAGCCAAGCTGCTAGTTGACAGATTTGTAGCAAACTTCACCTCCCTGTCTCCACCGGTCATCCTCCAAAGTATGCCCGCCATCTCCGTGCTCTCCAAGCCCAAAAACACAGCATCAGTGGGGCCCGACAACATCCCAGGTTGCCTTTTAAACAACTTAAAACATGGCTTAGCAGACTCACTTGGATCTCTGTTTAACCACAGTCTGCAGAGTGGCTATGTTCCAGCAGAATAGAGGACAGCAACAATAATCCCTCTGCACAAAGGGGAGGGGGAACATCATCAGATCCTAGGAACTATAGAACCATAAGCTCGAATAGCCTCATCTGCAAGGTCATGGAAAGAATCATTATGGATCTTATCAACAAGGACATAAGTAATCTCCAAATACTGGATCTAACCCAATTCAAATTCATTAAGGGTAGATCATATCTGTTAAACCTGGTTGATTCCTTTGAGAAACTCATCAAGGCCCTGGAAAAGGGAAAGAGTGCTTACTGCCTATCATGACCTAGTGAAGGTAGTTGACACAATCCTCCACACAGGTATTATAGAGAAACTCCCCACTTGGGAATTAACCTTTATGCTACCAGATGAGTAGCCAGTTGGCTCACCGAGAGGGCACATACTGTCAAAGTAGGTGACAAACACTAGCAAAAGACCAGTCACCAGTGGCATAATGTGGGTTTTGGTGCTGGGCCCTTTACTATTCAGAATTTATTTCTCAGAAGTCCAGCCAAATGTGAATCACCTGTGGCTGACCAAGTTCACTGATGATTGCAAATTAGGAGCAATTACTGTGTCACCCAACAATGCTAATATACTGCAGGAAGTGTTAACTCAGAGAAATTATTGGTGCCAAAGCCACAGATTGAAACTAAATGCAAAACAAAAATGCATTATTAGTCCCTTTGGGAAAGGTAACATCCCTCCTCATTGCAATATAGACAGCACCCCCATAAGTGTAGATCCAGTGGTTCATAGGTTCATAGGTAGGGAGTCGGCTATTGGCCCTAGGGCCTATACAAGCCTAGCCAAAAAGGTACTCTGGCTTTCACCACCCAAGAAAATAATTTTCCTGTGCCCCTGTCAAGCAGAGCCACAGAAGTGATCCCCAGGGTGAATTTCCTATTACCCATCCAATCATCAAGATTTTTCTTGAAGCATGCTAATGAGGAGCTCTGTATGGGAAGTCTCTGGGACAAGTATCTATCCCTCCAGCATGTTCTGTTTATTGTGGTGACAAGGTTTAGGTCCCTAGAGCATGTAGCTCAGAGGGATTGGGATTTCTTTAAGTGGAGCATGTCCAACAGCTCTGGGTTTGACATAGCTTTGTATGTCAGGCAGAGATCGCCTCTGAGTAGGCAATATGCAAGGTAGTAAAGTTGGAGTTTTTTTGGACGATATGCGTAGGGCATCTGTTTGAAGCCAGTAATCCTCTTTGTGAGGTATTTCTGCGGCCTTTCCAGTTTTTGTGGATGTCTTGTGAGGTATATACCAAAAGGGGCGTTGTACTCTATAATGGGTCTAATGAGTGATGAGTAGAGGGGAAAATTGACCTCTTTTTTTCTGGATGAGAAACCTTTTGTAATGAGGTGTGCCACATAGAAGGATTTCCTGACCACTGTGGTGATGTGATTATCAAAGGAGAGACTACTGTCCACCTGTGTCCCAAGGTCTCATCACACTTTCAGTGTTAAGTAGACTACCGTCTATGTGGTAGTTCATGGGTACAGAGTTTTTACCAAAGGGGATGACAATGCACTTTTTGGCATTGAGCTTGAGGCCATGACTTTGACACCAGGCATCTGTCTCAGTGAGGCCCTTTTGTAGGATCTCCACATTATTAGGAGTTTTAATTATGACTCCTAGTTTGCAGTCATCTGTGAACTTAGTTAGCCAAAGACCTTCTGGGTTAGCCTGTACTTCAGAGAAGTAGATACCAAACAGGAGAGGACCCAGGACTGAACCCTGTGGTACTCCACGTGTCACTGGTCTGAAGTCTGATTTGGAGTCTGCTACTTTCACAGTGTGGGTTCTGTCAGTAAGCCAGTTGGCAACCCATTTTGTGACATAGGGATTTATACCAAGTTTAGTGAATTTATCTATAATTCCAGAATGGGGGATGGTGTTGAACACCTTGGCGAGATCTAGATAGGCTGTGTGAACCACCTTACCCTCATCTATGGCTTTGGTGACTGCTTCAAAGAAGCCTATCAGGTTTAGGAGACATGATCTGCCTTTTACAAACCTGAACTGTGTGGGGTCCAGAGTTTGGAGATCTCCAATGTCTTTGTTTATGAGTTCCATGATGATACATTCCATGGCTTTGCAGCCCAGGCTCATCAGGATAATGGGGCAGTAGTTCCCGGGGTCTGTCATGGCTCCCCCTTTGTGGAGTGGGATAACCGTTGTAGTGCACCATTCAATTAGCACAAAGCCTGAGGTGAGGCTATGACTGAACATGGTACTTAGGTGGGGTGCCAGTTTATTCTGTAGTTTGTGTAGAAGGCAGCCTGGGATGTTGTCAGGTCCCATGGATGCTGTGTTCTTAGCTTTAGAGAGTGAGGCTTTTACCTGTGCAGCCATGATTACAGGAACTTTGCATTCTTCCGGTATAGAGATGGGCCCTTTAGGGGATGAGAGGGGGGTAAGGTTAGCACTGAACCTGTCTGCCAGGATGTTGGCAATATCAGTTGGTTCTGTATATATAGTGCCATTGTGCTGTAACTCAGAGCAGATCTGAGTGTTGCCATTGACATTCTTGACATAGCTATAGAATGCTTTTTGTTGTCTTTAGAATCAGTGGCGATTTTGTTTTCATAACTAGCTTTGGAGGATTTTATGAGGGATCTCAGCTTCTTACTGAGGCTGATCAGGGAGTTCCTCCAATCATGGGATTTTACTCTTTTTTTTTTTTTTTTGCAACAGTTTTTTCTTCTGTTGTAGAGTTTGTTTATGGCAGAAGACCACCAGATTGGCTTCCTTTTTTTGGAGGATAGCATCTTGGTTCTCTTAGGGATTGCACGATCCATGTACTCGTGTAAGTGCTTATAAATTGCATTTGTGTATGATTCAGCAGTTGTACCTCTACTGTCCATCTGCTTGGGTGTCGTGAAGTTTGCCATTTCTGTCTTCAGAAGCGTGAAGTTGTCTTTGGAGAAATTTTTTACAGTTGTTTTCCTAATGGTGAGGTGGGAGCGGGATGTGGATGTCTAGGGTGATTAGCTTGTAGTCAGATCTGACCAACGAGGAATTGACCTCTGGTGTGGAACACCGGTCGCCCATGTTGGTGATGACCAGGTCTAGGATATTGCTGCCCCTGGTGGGGGTGTGGATAAGTTGATCCAAGGTGTTGGATTTGATGAATTCCAGAAAACGTTGAGCAAAAGATTTGGTACATGAGTAGTTTTCCCAGTTAATGGTGGGGTAGTTGAAATCACCCATTATTAGGGTGTTGGGTTGTACCCTAATATTTTCCAGTGTATCAAGAAAAGAGGAGTGGGAATCCTGGGGCATGGTGGGGGGGTCTGTAGCAAGCTACAATCTGGATTGCGGTCTTGCCCAGAGTTAGTTGAACTTGGATAATCTCGGATGCATTATGCTGAGCAACTAGTTTTGAGGTGTGGATATCCTTAATGAATATGGACACACCTCCACTGTTAGTGTTTCAGTCCTGGTTAGGTGGCCGAAAGGTGTGGTATGAATTATAGCCTGGTAAAGTAGGGGTGATCTCTGGAGCTTTGAACCAGGTCCCTGTCACTGCACAGATGGTGATGTTCTCCATTTTAAGGAGTGCCTCGAGTGAGTGCATTTTGAGGTTTAGACTTCTAGCATTGAGTAGCATTACCCTAAAATTTTGCTTGCTTGTACCTGTTACGGTGGTGAATTTGTCATTTGAACCTTACCTAAAAAAGGCACTATAGGAGTGGCAAGAGCCTTTGCCAGTATCCAGAATCCCAAGGGTGACAGGTGCAGGCCATCTCTGGCAAAGCATCGTGGTCTGTCGATCATGTCATCCCAGGCAGACAGATACTGGATTCCCTTAGAATGACACCAGAAGCTTAGCCAATTGTTGAAGTCAATCATTTTGTCCTTGTACTGTGGTATCATTCTGGGTGATGACAGGATGTTACTCAGGGCTAGGGTCCTACCTGCCTGGGCTACAAGATCGGAGAGCTCCTCCATGTCTCTTTTTCATGTAGTCCAGACATCTCAGGTCATTCACACCGACATGGACAATGATAGAGCTATATTTGTACTTGTTGTGGAGTGACCTGAGTGAGTACATTATGTGTTGGATCCTGGCACCCGACAGGCAGCTGACAGTAACTTTCTCCTTGTTTAGCCTGGTGAGTGGAACATCAGTGTGCCTGACTATAGAGTCACCTATGATTAGAGTGTTGGGTACGTTATGCCTTATGGGCTGTAGTTGAGTGGCACACTGCGTATGTGGGCTATGTGTCATTTAGTTTGTGTTGGGGGGTGGAGCTTGCTTGCATTTTTGCTTTGGAGGTCTCAGTTGTTTGGGCGGATTTATATTGAGAGCCTCAGCAAATGTAGGCATATGTTTTGTGCTTCTGTGTGTGTGTTTTGGTGGTGTAGGCTTTGGTGGACTATGTGATGAGTGTGGTGTGGTGCAAGTGTTTACCTTCTCCTCTTGACTGTCCAGTCCAGTCTTTGGTGAAGAGATCTTTGCTTCCAGTTTGGCTATATAAGTGCATCGCTCACAGGTCGTAGTGTTGGGTGGTAGGAGGAGGGGGTTGTCTGTGTACATGAGGCAATTACTGCATTGCCCCAAGATGCCCAGATTCATCAGGTAGACAGGTTGTTAGCAATTTTAACTTTGATAACCATGTATCCACAATAGTAAGGAAATCCTTCTATGTGGTGCATCTCATAAGTAAAGGCATCACATCTAGATCTAAGCATGCTATAATTCTATTATACTCGGTCCTCATCAGACCAATTATTGAGTACAATGCCCTCTTTTGTATGTATCTCACCAGATACCTGCAACAGCTGGAGAGACCACAGAGGTTTCTCACCAAGAAAATACAGGGTATGCAAAACAAGTCCTATGTGGAGAGACTAAAAGTCCTGTCACTGTATTCTGTCTCCTACAGGCTATTGAGGGGCAACCTGTACCTGGCTTATAGGGCAGTCTCTGACCCAGCCCCGAAGGAAATGGTACATATTCATAAATCAAACTGCATAAGCATCACTCACTCCAGAGATCTTAACCTAGACATGAACAAATCATGATGGAGAGATAGCTACATCTCCCAGAGACTACCCCTTCTTAGGGACAAGCTTCCCATTCATGTGAAACAGAGCACCTCCCTGATCCTCTTCAAGCACAACCGAGATCAATGGATGGGTGATTGTAAATTCACTCCTGTGGTGGTTCCCATATCCCTCATGGATAGAGGTAGTCGGTATTAATTACCAAAGATTCATACCTCTATGAACTTCACTCACCTAACTACAGACAATTTGGGCAATTCAGGATAAATATGGCTAGGCTTGTAAGGGCTCTTTGGCCATTAAACTAGTAACCTCATATGAACCTATGAATCTATGGAAAAAATAAATGTAGAAGTCTGAGTGTGCTTGTTTAATAACTCATATTACTGTATTTTTGATACTGTACTAAAACAGGTTGGAGCTGAAGACAACACTTTAACAATATTAAAATTAACATTTTACATAGCTTATTAAGCACTTTATGGCAGCTTCAATTTTAACAATTTTATATGAAACAGCAGATTACATAATTGTCAGCATGGGGCTGTAGATAGATATTTGATGATACCAGTGTGCAATGACGAATAAAAATTCTTGCTGGTAAAACAGAAATCATTTGCAGTTTGATATGTTGCCTCTAAAGAGGGTCACAACAAAATTTAAAAATGGCTTGCTTTAAGTATTAGAGACTGGTTGATAATCTTATAATATACTGCCACAAACGTAACAAAGGATTGTACTAAATGCCTTAAAGACTAGGTAAAAACATTGTTTATATTTATATAAGTGAGACTGGAAAAGACAGAAGGAAAAACAAGAATCCAAGTTTGTAATTAACTTTGATTCAGCATGCATTTGACCTTTCGATGTTACCTTTTCATTAATCAGTAGCCACTCATTGTTAATTCTGTGAATGACGAATGGCAAGTTTAAACTTTCCACTCATTGGCTGATCTCATGTTACACTTAACAAGCGGTAGTCTGGTTCCTGCATTATGTAGTTTATACACAAGTGCTATGTTTTAAGCTAAGGTACAATCAGGACAGTCATTTCTTGCAACCTGATCTCACAGCTAGTTTTGATAAACTCAAAGCACTTATTTCTTTCAGAAGGTAGTTCATAGGTTAGTACTAAGCTAACTGCTCTTGCGAGCCATTGTAAGCCTAGCCAATTATCCCTTGTGAGACAAACCCTACACCTTGTGTTTGTACGGCAACCCCTTAACCATTAGGCCACCCTCCCACCTAGCAGGCATCTGGGTGTGAAGGGACATTAAGAGCTATGAAAAATCTTTAGCAACTCTCAATAACTAAATTGAACTGAATGGTATGGTTCTTGTATACTTACTGTATTAAGATGAACATGAACATGATTTGGGTGGAACTTGACACCTGTGAAAAGCACTTGGCAGTGCAACAAAAAGACCTAAATCACTAGTGTTTGTAAAAGCTAAAGAGCTATTCTCAGTGCTACTGCATGAACTAAATTCACCAGTCCCCTCGGGGGATGCTGCTGAAAGTATGGGCTGGGCGTTTTGCCTAGCATCAAAACAGCTACAAAGAAGTGATCTTTGGAGAAGATAATGAGGAAGACTTCTAAATAAAACTTTCCAGTTAAAAAAAATAACCTTCATTTGTTATACTCTTTTTCCATTTATTATTTTGTATTTCTAGCGGTCGTGGTGCTACGGTAGCATCGTCGCCTCACAGTAAGACGTTGTCCTGTTCGATTCTCAGCTAAAGCATCTTCTGTGTGGAGACATGCGTGAAAGGGTGTACCTTCGTTGAAGGTTGTATGTTAGGGCTGGCAACTCAGGAAGTAAAAATCTACTGCCAATCATTAGTGGACCGGAGTTCCACTGTGGCGACCCCTAACCGGGAAAAAGCCGAAAGATACAACAACATTCTTAACAAAAAAAAAAAACACTGCACTGTAACCAGGCAACTTTAATAAACATTTAGTACTTTTATCTCAATTTTGTTTAAACTGCTATCCCAGTTAATCTAAATACTAGAAATCAATCAGTTAACTTCCCAAAATCACATGACCCATGAAATAATGTATACAACCTTATGAGACCAACATAAATGTATACAAATAAATGTATAAAAATAAAAGAAAACAAGCATATGCGTATAGAAATACAGCATTATCTATTAACCCACCTTACAGTATACATTGTATTTAAAATGTTCATGCAAACTGGGTGAGCAATTATAATTTAAATAATTTGCCACTGCAATTCTTTTTTAGGGGCTTTATCAAAATCTCTACATCTGATCTTCTCTACTACATGGTGAATTCCAAAAATTAAACAGTTATTAAAATTAGAACACCCACAAAATTTTTATTTAGGGCATTGGACTCATCCTTTTTACAAATATTATATGGGTGTTCATAAATACTCTTAGCCAGTTTTCTAGTGGTTTTACTCACATAAAAAACTTTCACAAGTCATAAAGACTGCAAGCAAAACTAGGTTACTAGACTAACAAGTATAGCGTGATTTTGACCTAAAAGTTCTAGTAAGTCCTATTATATTTAATAAAGGGCACTGGCTGACTACATTTGCAAATGACTGCAAGCTAGAAGCAGTCATCGAATCCTCAGATGACTTAGCCATCCCACAGGAAGATTTGTCTCAAATAAATAACTGGTGCTAAAATCATGGACTAAAACTAAATGTCTGTGCAGTGACTGAGAGCTGGTTCAAGGCTCCAGAGAGCACCCCTGCACTACCAGGCTATAACTCATACCACACTTTTCGGTCATGTAACCTGGACCGAAACACCAAAGGTGGAGGTGTGTCCATATTCATTAAGGATATCCACACCTCCAGGCTAGTTGCTCAGCATAATGCATCCGAGGTTATCCAAGTGCAACTAACTCTGGGCAAAACTGCAATCCAAATTGTAGCTTGATACAGATCCCCCACCATGCCCCAGGATTCCCACTCCTCCTTTCTTGATGTACTGGAAAATATTAGGGTTCAACCAAACACCCTAATAATGGGCGACTTCAACTATCCCACCATTAACTGGGAAAACTACTCGTGTACCAACTCCTTAGCTCAACGCTTTCTGGAATTCATAAACTCCAATGCCTTGGATCAACTTATCCACACCCCCACCATGGGCAACAATATCCTAGACCTAGTCATTACCAACATGAGTGACCGGTGTTCCACACCTGAAGTCAACTCCTCTTTGGTCCGATCAGACCATAAGCTAATCACCCTTGATATCCATATTAAGGAAACCAGGGTAAAAATTTTCTCCAAAGCCAACTTCATGCTTCTTAAGACAGAAGTGGTGAACTTCATGACACCCATGCAGATGGACAATACAGTTACAACTGCTGAATCCTACACAAATGCACTCTTTAAGCACTTACACGAGTGCATGGATCGTGCTATCCCAAACAGAGCCAAGACACTATCCTCCAAAAAAGGAAGCCAATCTGGTGGTCTCCTGCCATAAACAAACTGTACAACAGAATGAAGAAACTGTTGCAAAAGAGAGTAAAATCCCATGAGTGGAGGAGCTCTCTGGTCTGCCTCAGTAATTAGCTGAGATCCCTTATAAGATCCTCCAAAGCTAGCTACGAAAATAAAATCACCACTAATTCTAAGGACAACCACAAAGCATTCTATAGCTATGTCAAGAATCTCAATGGCAATACCCAGATCTGCTCTGAGTTACAGCACAAAGGCATGAAAATTACAGAACCAACTGATATTGCCAACATCCTGGCAGATAGGTTCAGTGCTAACTTTACCCCCCCCCCTCACCCCCTAAAGAGCCCATATCTCTACAGGAAGAATGCAGAGTCCCTGTAATCACAACTGCGCAGGTAAAAGCTGCACTCTCTAAAACCAAAAACACAGCATCCATGGGACCGGACAACATTCCTGGCTGCATTTTACATGAACTTCAGAATGAACTGGCTCCCCACTTAAGCACCATGTTCAGTAATAGCCTCGCATCAGGCTTTGTGCCCACTGAATGGCGCACAGCAACAGTTATCCCACTCCACAAAGGGGGAGCCACCAATGATCCCAGGAACTATCGACCTACTAGACTGATGAGCCTGGTCTGCAAGGCCATGGAACATATCATCATGTTACTCATAAACAAAGACATTAGTAACCTCCAAACTCTGGATCCCACCCAGTTCAGGTTTGTGAAAGGCAGATCATGCCTCCTGAACCTGATCGACTTCTTTGAGGCAGTCATCAAAGCCGTAGATCAAGGTAAGATGGTTCACACAGCCTATCTTGACCTCACCAAGGCTTTCAACACCATCCCCCATTCTGGACTTATAGCATAACTCACTACACTAGGTATAAATCCCTATGTCACAAGATGGGTTGCCAACTGGCTCACTGACAGAACCCACACTGTAAAAGTTGCAGACTCCAAATCTGACCTCAAAGCAGTGACAAGTGGAGTACCACAGGGTTCCGTCCTGGGACCTCTCCTGTTTGGTATCTACTTCTCTGAAGTACAGGCTAACACAGAAGGCCTCTGGCTAATGAAGTTTGCAGATGACTGCAAACTAGGAGCCATAGTCAAGTCCCCAAATGATGTGGACATCCTACAGAAGGGCCTCGCTGAGACAGATGCCTGGTGTCAGAGCCATGGCCTCAAGCTCAATGCCAAAAAGTGCAGTGTCATCCCCTTTGGTAAAAACTCTGTACTCATGAACTACTACATAGGCAGCAATCTACTTAACACCGAATATGTGATAAGAGATCTTGGGACCCAGGTCGACAGTAGTCTCTCCTTTGACAGTTACATCGCCACAGTAGTCAGAAAGTCTTTCTACGTGGCACACCTCATCATAAAAGGGTTCTCATCCAGGAAAAAAGAGGTCATTGTTCTCCTCTACTTGACACTCATTAGACTCATTATAGAGTACAATGCCCCTTTTTGAATGTACCTCACAAGACATCTGCAGCAGCTGGAAAGGCCACAGAAGTACCTCACAAAGACGATTACTGGCCTCAAACAAATACCCTACACTGACCGCCTCAAAAAACTCCAGCTTTACTCCTTAGCATATCGCCTACTCCGCGGTGATCTCTGCTTAACATATAAAGCTATGTCAAACCCAGAGCTGTTGGACATGCTACACCTAAAGAAATCCCAATCTTTCCAAGCTACACACTCTAGGAACTTAAACATTGTCACCACAATAAACAGGACATGCTGGAGGGATAGATTCCTGTCACAGAGACTTCCCATACTCTGGAACAGGCTACCCATCTATGTCAAGCAAAGTTCTTTATTAGCACTCTTCAAGAAAAATCTTGATGAGTGGATGGAAAATTGGAAATACACCCCGGGGATCACTTCTGTGTCTCTGCTCGACAGTGGCACAGGAAAATAACTTTCTTGGGTGGCGTAAGCCAGGGAACCTTGTTGGCTAGGCTTATGTAGGCCCTTGGGCCGATAGCCTAGTACCTACCTATGAACCTATGCCAAAAAGTACATTATTGTATCTTCTGGGAAAGTATCCACCCCAGAGAACTACCACATTGACAATAACTGCCCCCAAGGTTGACCCAGTTGTTTCGGATTTGAGACCTTATGTGGACAGTGACCTAACTTTCAACCAACATGTGCCCACTGCTATAAGAAAGTCCTTCTATATTGTGCAGTTTACAAGCCAAGGGACTGTGTGTAGATCTATTGATTGCATTGTCCCCATTTACTCAGCCCTCATTATGCCATGAGTATAATGTCCCCTTTGGTATATATCTGTCCAGACACATGCACAACATGAATACCGACAGTGATACCTTACTAAAAGGATACAACGCTTAAAAAAAACTGTATGTCCTACATGGACTAACTCAAAGTTTTTCATTATTTTCACTATCCTATAGACTGCTAAAAAGTGGCCTGTGTCTGGCATGCAAGGCATCCTCCAACCAAAAACTGACTGACCTACTGCACATCAGCAAGTCAAATGGCATGGGAAATACTTGGTCCAAGGATCTAAACCTCTTCTGCAACATCAATAGAATGGTTAGAAGGGACAGATATAGCTTATAGAGGATACCATTGCTCTGGAATAAACTCCACATCCACATAAAACAAAGCTCATCTCTGTCCATATTCAATGCTCGATCCCACACATTGCTCCTCTAAAATTATCTACAGTATTATCCCAGTTAGTCTCATTAGAGGTAATATATAATTGATCATGGGCAGGATAAGTCCAATCTAACACCTAATGGGATAAGTAAATTCAAGCACCAAAAGGGAAATTGGCTAGTCTTAAAATGGTCTGTAAGGAGAACTAGCCTAGTACTTAATCTATGAATCTATATAATTATGCTGCATCTGAAATGAGATTATTATCAAATATTTCTTCACTTTTAAAAACTGAAAATCTCATTCAAGTTAAATTTGATTATGTTAAATAAAAAGGTTAAAAGGCAGCTTTTTCAGACTGAAATATACTCTTAGACATAATGGAGGATAACAGCATAACTGGGAACCAAACCTAGAAGGTTACAAATGACGTTGCACTCTACTAATCCTTTATTTTCTAGCTGTCTGTACCACCATTTCTTTAAGTAAATCATCCTGCAACCCCTCCCAATTGGAGGATTGTAATTGTACATCTATCATTTGCTGACTCATCTCTATCAATCTGGGTTTCGTCAGTGGTTCAGCTGGTAACACAGTTCCTTTATTGCCAGTGAGGTCAGAAGACTCTGTGTTCTATTCTCATACTAGATATTTAGATGGATTTTTACAGTAAAGACATCACTCAGCAGCATTGGGGGGGGGGGGGGTTACTGGTGAATATGAAAAAAAAGAAAGACTGTAACCCATGGAATCTTTTTGTGATAAAAAACATTTGAGAGTGAAACTAAAAAGAAAATTGATGTAAATTTTTGAACAGTGGTAGAAAGACATATTTCTTTGAAACAACTGCTCAGAATAATGCACATATGCTCTGGTCTCAGTATTTGCCTTCTGCTCCATTTTATTCACCACTCCATCATCTCCGTCTCTCTCTATCTGCCTCTCTGTTTCTCCAAGCTGCCTCTGTGCCTGGAATGGAAACAGGAAGTGCTTCCCCAAAATGGGTATCTCTCACAACAATGATTAGTAGGGGAAGTTCCCCAGTGCCCTGGCCAAATTTCCCCTATTGATATAAATACTACCCCAGGTCTCCCTTGAAAAAAGGCTACTTGCATAGTGGGATTAACCCGGTCAACAAAAGGATAGATAAATAAAACATACATACATACTGTACATATACATACATAAATCTTTTGAGAAAGTAATTATGGCAGTTTGTTGTAAGATCTTTTTTTTGGGGGGGGGGTCATGTATGAGCACTATTCAGAGTTTTATACAGACAGTATAAAGAAGGGAGATGTTTTATTGTGTCATTTTCTTTTTTCCCTTCTTCTTTGTGATTTACATTTTTATTTTAGCTATTTTCTGGAATAAACTACTGTTTTTCTCCCAAGAAGATACAGTTATATTTGTGATATATGGAAATAAGAAAAAGATGACAAGGTGGTATTGCAGGGGATGAAATGGCCATTTTTATTAAAAAGGTTCACATATGGAAACTAAAACATAATGCTACTTCAGTAAATAGAATATTGTGATATTTTCAAATCAGGAATACCTTCTAGAAAGTGGGAAGTTGGGATGCTTATGGTTATATTATAAAGCAAGCTATTAGATGAAGACTTGAGTAAAAGTAAAACAAATAGTAATGTATATATTTTTATTTGTGAAATTAGTGTACCAAAAGCATTTCATGTAAAGGTACTATTATGAAATATAAGCCTTTATCAGAACATTGGCTCAGAATATTTTTTAAACTGAGGAGTCTGTAGAATATTATCAATTGTCATAGACCATTTCTGCTATGGTCTAGGTCATCTACTGCGTTGTATTTATCTTTATGTTTTATAATGCCGGATATGATTTTTTTGGATAATATGGAGAAAGCAACTTATTATCATAAGTTATATTATTTGTATTATGTGGAAATTGTAACTAGAAAGGTGTGGAATATTTTATATAACAGGAGATAAATTTTAAAGGACATTGCTCTGGATTTCAAGAATAATATTTTGTCTAAGACTGTATGGTTATATTTTCTCAGATTAAATTCATTGTTATGTTTGGTTAACATAATAACCCGCTACTGTTTTTGGTAAGTGCCATGAGATCTTTTATATCCACTTGAGCTATCACCAGTTCAGTATGTGCAACCCTTATTCTAGGTCTCATATGAAGGATAGCAGCTAAAAGCACAGTACCCCCATTCTGCTTAGTGATGTCTTTACTGTAAACATTAATCTAAATGTCTAGTATGAGAACAGAAAGCAGAGTCTTCTGACCACACTGACACTAAAGGCAACTGTGTTACCAGCTGACCCACTGACAAAAAATTTATTTTAGGTTTGAATTTCCCAAGCACACTTTATTACCCTTCAAAAGAAGTGGGCACTGACTTTATACAAGGCAGGCTTTGGATAACTATAGGTCAAAACAGAAAAAAGGCAGGGATGAGAAGAGAATGCAAACATAGAATAGGAAGGGTGAGGGAATACAGGCAAGACACATTGAGAATAACTGGAGCAAGGAAAAAATAAAGAAGCAAGAGTCAAAGCTAAAGTTAGAAGATAAAACAGAAAAAGAGCAAGGAGGGTGCAACTAAAACAGCAGAAGCCAAAGAAAGGAAGTGGGTTAATATGTGAGATACATAGAAAGTCAGAGGGAGAGTAAAACTGATTAAGAAGGGAGGAATAGTAAGATATGAAAAAGGGTCCACAGCTAACAAAAAGGCAGTGACAGAAAAGTACAGACCTACAAAGGGGTATAAAACAGGCACAAGTATAAAAGCAGAGAAATACTTGGAGGTAAGTCAAAGGAGAATGGGGCAATAAGATCAATCAGAATTCAGAAGAGGGGAGATGTGGGTAAGGTATGTATGGAATGGTAGAGAAGTGTGGCTTTGGGAGTTGTGGAAAGGTTGGCAATGAGATATGCTGACTTTAAGGTATCCAGAATGAGTGGATACATACGTACTGTAGATACATACAAATATTCCAAGCACGGGCATTGATGCCCTTCTAGCATGCCAATATACCAGAACAGTTGCTCCCATAATAAGTGGTCGGGGTGTTCTTAAAAATATCTAAACTAGTACTTGCTTTAATGTAATATAGCTGTGCTCTCAGAGAACCAATTAGTACACTGCTCATTCATATAGAATCTTCTAGATAGTCTGATGATTCTCTACTACTTTTTGATAACCTCAAGCATTCCCAGAGGTAGTTGTCTCTAAATGCCATATATAACTGAATAAGGTCTCATCTTATATATCTGTATGAGACATTGTACAACAAATTTTAGTCTTTCATAATAACTTAATTTTTCACATCTACAGATGCCCTTGGTATACTTCTACTGTATTCTTTCCAGTTTACTCATGCTTGTTTTCTTATAGGGTCTCCATATTGTTATTCAATATTCAAGTTTGGGTCTGATGTAACCAACAAACAATGACTTCATCATTTCTGATTTCCTAGACTTTGTAAACCTTTTTATGCAACCTATAGCGTATAACTATCATTAACCAATTGGTTGATATAATTAAAAAAACTCAGAGCTGGATCTACCCATATACCCAGGTACTTAACTGAATCTACAGTTTAAATCATTGTGTACTGTATTAAATATTCACCTTTCAAATTATGTCTCCCAAATCTCATATGGTTAGTTTTTGCTGTATTTATAGACATATTATTCTCCTGTGCCCAAATAGTCAATTTATTCACGTTCTTTTGCAGACTCTGTCTGTAACAGATCTAATCAGGCTGCTCAACTTCAAGTCATCTGCATGCAGAGTATAGAACACCGCAAATGAAAAAATAGATCTGAAAGATACAATGTAAACAAGTCTGGGCCTAGGACAGAGCCCTGTGGGACACCTTCACTATAACTAAGAATTTCACCTGTCCATTTGCTGTATGATACTTGCTATTGAGCATGGCCTAATGGTTAAGGTGTTTGCCTTAGAAACACAGGGTGCAGGGTTTGACTCTCACAAGGGATAATTGGCTAGGCTTAAAATGGTCCACAAGGGCAGTTAGCCTGGTACTAATCTATGATTATATGTCCTATTTGTAAGCCATGAATCTATCCATCTTATCAAGAGTAGATCAATACCTAGTTGTTTTAATTTATTGATCGGTGTTTTGTGTATGATCTTATCAAATGCTAAAGTTAAATCTATATAAATTAAATCACAGCACAAGTTTTCATTCATAGTTGTTATTATATTGTTATAGAACATCATGTTACAGGTGGTAATAGATCTATTTTCAACATATACTTGCTGATATATGGCTTTTCAAGTCCCAACCTTTCCAGTTCTGACAATAACTTATAGAATATTACCTTCCCCATTATTTTTCTACCACATGAAAGTAGATTTAAGAATCTGTATGACTCTGGGTTTAATAAATGCATGTCTCCAATCTTGAAGAATCTTCCCGTATTTATATGACCCAGTAAATAATAGATATAACGGTACGATCAATTCTTGCTGAACTGTTCTCAGGTCATTATTACTAATTCAGTCTCCTCCCTGTGCTTTGCTTGGATCCAGTTTGCATAGTTCTTTTTCAAAATAATCTAATTTGATTTCAGTATCTAAGGTTACCTGGATGTCATTAGTGCAACTTGTCAACCCCATTGTGGAGCCAAACTGTTTTGCATAAGATTTTGTAACTATATCTATAAACTGTTGTGCCTGAGAATAAATTTTAGTATCAACACACAGTTTATCAATTTGTATGTCTTTAATCCTTCCACATCTTATGTGCCTATCAAATTATTCCCTATTATGTTCGATATCTTTATATAAATTTTCTTCAAATTTTTCTTTATCTTGTGTCACACTATGCTTAATTTGTTTGTCCAGCTTATTTATTTCAGTTTTCTGTGGCGCAAGCACTAGTGATTGCACAACCATACCCTTTCATCTGTACACACAAATATTGTGTTAATGACATCAGGTCTACAGTCATGGAAAATGAGTGAACAGCTTTTAGAAATTACTCTTAGACATGATGGAGGATAATAGCATAACTGGGAACCAAACCTAGAAGGTCACAAATGACGTTGCACTCTACTAATCCTCGTTTCACAACTGTACTAATTAGCACTGTCATGCTGCAGAGGGCTTGCCTTCAGCTGTAAAACAAGAGCACATTGTAAACAATGGTGTACAAAGTACTCCCATGCTCCAGTCAGTAATAGAAGAACACCATATGCAAAACACTTAACCATGGCCTATTAAACATAGTGCATAGGATGCATGTACACAACTTTTCTGAATACCAGGGCTCATGAAAAAACATGAGGTTTAATTTAATGCCAAGGATTTCTGTAACTCCACCAGTGGACTCTGTGCACAACTATATATATGTATATATATATATATATATATATATATATATATATATATATATATATATATATATATATATATATTTTTTTTTTTTTTTTTTTTTTATACAAAGTGTTTGCCTTTTACCATAAGGATAGAAAGAAGCATATATTCCTGAGAGGGTGCCTGTTGAATAGTTGAGAACTTCTAAATGTGATCAATATGAAGACAAGATGATCAATTTCAACAATTGGCTTAAGTATTGGTGTCATTCAAAGGGGATCCAATGCCTGTCTGCCTGGGATGACATGCTCGACAAGCCACGATGCTTCACTAGGGACGTCTTGCACCTGTCACCCCTGGGCTTTCGGATATTGGCAAAGGCTCTTGACACCCCCATAGTGCCTTTTTTAGGCAAGGCTCAAAAGACAAACCCACCTCCATAGGTATCACAAGGGATAAGAAACTAAGAGTAATGCTACTCAACGCCAGAAGTCTAAACCTCAAGATGCACGCACTCGAAACTCTCCTTAGCATGGAGAACATCGATATCTGTGCAGTAACAGAAACCTGGTTCAAGGCTCCCGAGAACACCCCAGCACTACCAGGTTATACCTCATACCATGTTTTTCGGCCCCAAAACTTGAACCAAACCACAAAAGGAGGGGGAGTATCAATATTCGTCAAAGATACCCACACCTCCAGGTTGGTGGCACAGCACAAAGCATCAGAGACTATCCATGTGCAACTAACAGTGGGTAAAACTGCCTTCCAGTTTATAGCCTACTACAGACCACCCTCCCAAACCCAGGAACCCCACTCGGCCTTCCTGAGAACACTGGAAAATATGAAGGTCTCTCCAAACGCCATTATATTGGGTGACTTCAACTACCCTAACATAGACTGGGAGTATTACTCTAGCTCCAACACCCTAGCCCAAAGGTTCCTAGAATTTATAAACTCAAATGCGATGGAACAACTTGTTGCCACTCCCACAAGAGGGGAAAACATACTGGATCTGATCATCACCAACATGGGGACTCTATGCTCCAGACCAGAAGTGTATCCCTCACTGGTAAGATCAGACCATAAACTAGTCTCACTAGATATTCACATCCCGACCCCAGCCCTTGCCCAGAAAACCACAGTGAAAAACTTCACTAAAACAAATTTCGCACTCCTCAAAACCGAGGTGGAATCCTACAAAGCCCCCGGGCCTGTGGAAAATACGGCCCAGACCGCAGAATCCTTTATAAACGCATTCTATGAACAATAAAGCAAAGCAGATCCACAACCTGTAAGCTGGCTCTGGAAGCCCAGAATAAAAAGTTGATGAAATACTGATATTCTTTCTTCCGCAAGGCAGAAAATGAAAGGCTGCAACTTACATAAAACTTTCTTGCTTTAATAACAAACAACAATCTCCTCAAGCGCTTTCACTCAGCCTGGTGCTGAGTTTTTTCAAGATACAATAAAATCAAGCTGGTTGTTCTTTATATACATAGTCAAAACTTGACCAATAATTCAATTAGTAAAATAGAAGGTCTAATTAACCCTTCAAATTACTTGCTGGTACAAAACCTGCTTGCAGGCAAGCCATTACTAAGCACAACTCACTGCAATGTCCAACAAAGTATATGCATAAACTTAATAATCAATTGTTGGTGTATGCACGGGTTGCCATAAAAATATACAGTGTTAAAAATATGCAATATTAAAACTATGCAATGTTAAAACAATATTCAAAAGCCAATACTATACACATGCTAGTATGTTAAAAATATTAAAATGTGCTGTTTATTCAGCAAAATTTTATTTCTATATGTAAACCCTGAAAACACTAGAAAACCGAAAATTCATAATTTAGCCTTCCTTAACTTCAGGACGCTGCTAATGCTGCAAGCGTCATTGAGCCCTGGTCGCCTTCCTGCATCTAGTCTTAGCTGCCATAATAACTCTTTATATTCTAAAAGAGACCCCCAGTCCCCTCCTCTTTCATCCAACCTTAGCTGTTCTAATTTCCATGTTGGGACAAAAAAGGGAATGTCTATAAAAAGCATTAGTTTCCTTTTTCTTAATTATATCATACTGATGCTCATAAATACGTCTTCTGAGGGTTCTTTCAGTCTTTCCTATGTAGAAACTTTTACATCTAGTACATAAACCTAAATAAACAATAAATTTGGCATTGCAATTATAATGGCCCCTTGGTTGATATAGGAATTTTCTTGATGGTAAATATAACCTATGTCCATTGAATATAGCCGGGCATTGCTTGCACATTCCACATTTGTATGTGCCTTCTTTTTTATTTTCACTACTTGCCATCGGTTTGTTCTGATTCATCCCTAGCATTTCTTTTAAATTGGTACCCCTATTGGTAGCAGCGTCCTGAGGTTAAGGAAGGCTAAATTATGAATTTTCGGTTTTCCAGTGTTTTCAGGGTTTACATATAGAAATAAAATTTTGCTGAATAAACAGCACATTTTAATATTTTTAACATACTAGCATGTGTATAGTATTGGCTTTTGAATATTGTTTTAACATTGCATAGTTTTAATATTGCATATTTTTAACACTGTATATTTTTATGGCAACCCGTGCATACACCAACAATTGATTATTAAGTTTATGCATATACTTTATTGGACATTGCAGTGAGTTGTGCTTAGTAATGGCTTGCCTGCAAGCAGGTTTTGTACCAGCAAGTAATTTGAAGGGTTAATTAGACCTTCTCTTTTACTAATTGAATTATTGGTCAAGTTTTGACTATGTATATAAAGAACAACCAGCTTGATTTTATTGTATCTTGAAAAAGCTCAGCACCAGGCTGAGCGAAAGCGCTTGAGGAGATTGTTGTTTGTTATTAAAGCAAGAAAGTTTTATGTAAGTTGCAGCCTTTCATTTTCTGCCTTGCAGAAGAAGGGATATCAGTATTTCATCAACTTTTTATTCTGGGCTTCCAGAGCCAGCTTACAGGTTGTGGATCTGCTTTGCTTTATTGGTGCTTTTCACTTGTTCTTGGTTTTCTGTTTGTGAACTGTTTCGGATCCATGGTGGAAGAAGGAGCACAGAGTACTTTCTCTGACACTCCTCAGTTACTTAAACCATGAGATGACAGTGCACCGGTTACAAGGGCGGAGTTTAATCAAGTGCTGGGTATGCTAACCCAGTTGACGAGTATGCTCAACAACAGTGGTGTTGAGAGACCTACATTTTTTCCAGGTAACCAGCAGCAGGGTTTAGAGCGAAAGAGAAGGCGCACTTCCGCTCATAATGAATGTAACGAACAAACTGACAGTGGTGCTTGTCTGGGAACCTGCAACCAGCAGGCAGGCTCAAAACGAAACAGTAATGATAGCAATAAGGGCAACAATGTCCTGCCTAATGAATCTGAAATGCAGGAGAAGCGTTTTGATTTTGGAGCGTGGGCTGGTCAGCAATTTTGGTTTCGTGAAGGTACTGTCAATTTCAATACTAATTTAAACAGTAACTCTGACATTAATGCTGGCATTGAAAAAGATTTTAGCATTCTTCGTGACAAGCTTTATACTTTTAAAGCAAACCAATTGGAAATTGACTATCTTAAGGAGTGTGTCAATGTGGGAAGAATACCAAAGGGACTGAGGTGCTTCAAATTTCCTAACAATGTGCAAAAGGACTCTAATTATTACAAGAAATTGTGTGGTGTATTTAATCGTGCTGGTATAGAAATGTTAGAGGTTATGGTGGAAGAATATGAAACAAAAGCAGAAGTCTTATTAAATGATTTAAAGGCTTTGAACAACAGTTTAATTAACAATGAAAGATTTGTTTCTGTTAAACGAAGTTATGATAATATTTTTAAGGAGGTTGACCAACACTGTTTGAGAATTCTTAACCGTAAAATACACACATTAGAGAGGGACTTAAAGGAATACAATGAAGGGGTGGCTTACCCACTGCCATTTAAAGCTAAGCAGTATAACAACATTAATAGTGGTGCACAGGGAAATTTTAATAGAGGTTACAGAACAGAAATGCCGTGTGAGACACCAAGATACAACCAAAGGTTTGCAGAGAAGGATAGAGGTTCCTTACACCAGGATTTTCACTTTCCCCCAAACAGGGGGGGGGACGGACGGATTTTTTTCAGGGGTGGGGGAACAAGTAGACCAAGACATGCAGGCTATTTCGAGCTATCCACACACGACCAATGCTGTGGCCAGCATGAATGTTTCAAATAAGGTTACAGTGATAACAGAAAAAGTACAGTTTTGTACCTACCATAAATGTAGATGTTCGAGGATCTCCATTGCTGCAGTCCTGACTAATGGGTACTCCGCTGCCCTCCATCGGCCCGAATACCAAAGGGCTAGATATGGCGTCGGTCATGGCGCTCGAGACTGACGTGGTGTTAGTATAAATGCGCATGACCGACACCATAACTTTAGTCTTTCTTGCCTCAGATGTCAGAATGCAAAAAAAAAACACCACCCAAAAACCCCAATCTAAAAAGAAAAAGGGGGAAGGAGGGAGGGAAAATTGGACTGCAGCAATGGAGATCCTCGAACATCTACATTTATGGTAGGTACAAAACTGTACTATGTTCGTCGTCTCCCATTGCTGCAGTCCTGACTAATGGGTAGAATCCCAGAGCAACGGAAAAAACAAAAAGGGAGGGCGGACAACTAAACATCCTGAGGAGCTGCAGACATGCCCTGTAAGACTGCAGTGGCAAACCCAGCCCTAGACTTAGAATAAAGAGGCAAATGATAATGCTTTGTAAAGGTATGTACAGAACTCCAGGTAGCTGCCTCTAGAATGTCTTTAGTAGCTACCCCTCTTAAAAAAGCAGTAGATGTGGCCGTAGCCCTAGTAGAATGAGGCCTGATCCCAACTGGAACTTCTTCACCATGATGAGAATAACAAAAAGCAATACAATGGCCAATCCACTTGAAATAGTTTGTTTCGAGACAGCTTTTCCACGGAAGTCACAGCAAACGAAACAAACAACTGATGAGAACTTCTGAACTCTTTGGTTCTGAACAAATAATATCGTAACTGCCTATGTACATCCAAAGAATGCAAAACAATTTCCCCTTCAGTTTGGGGTTAGCATAAAAAGTAGGCAAATGTATAGACTGGTTCAATGCCACATTAGAAACCACTTTAGGCAGAAAAGTAGGATTAGTACGCAAGGAAACTCTGTCCTTGTGAAAAATCAGAAAAGGTTCCACTGCCATGAGAGCCTGTAATTCAGATACCCTTCTAGCAGAAGTAACAGCCAACAAAAAAGCAGTCTTCCAAGACAACAACTTCAAGTCAGCCGTAGCTGCAGGTTCAAAAGGAGGCAGAGTCAGCTTCTCCAAAACAAAATTAAGATCCCAAGTAGGAGTAGGAGCCCTCCGTGGGGGTCTTATATTCTTTGCCCCTCTAAGAAACTGTTTAAGCAATGGATGTGAAAATAAAGGAGGGTCACCACCATAGTGAGCAGAAATAGCTGCAGCATGCACTTTAATAGAAGAGAAAGACAAACCCTTGTCCAATAACATAGTCAAATATTGCAATGTACAACTCAAATCAGGCAATGTGACATCAAAGCCTTTAGCTGAACTCCAAAGAAAAAATCTCTTCCATTTATCAGCATAAACTTTTCGAGTACTAGGACGCCTGGCTTCCAAAAGAACATCCAAAACTTGTTGAGGGAGCTGAAGGCCCTCATTCTCTAAAACTGAATGTGCCAGGCTGTCAGGTGTAGGGATCGCACCCTGACATTGAGAAAATGATTGTTTTCTTGAGACAATAAGTGAGGAATCCGTGGTAATGGCCAAGGGGCCCCCTGAACCAAACTCCTCAACAGAGGGTACCAATGCTGACGAGGCCAATCCGGTGCTATAAGGATCATGCACGGTTTGTCCCTCCTGACTTTCAACAGGACTTTTGGAAGAAGAGGCAGAGGAGGAAAGGCATACACGTGAAGGTTGCTACAACTGAAGGATAGTGCATCTACTTTCCAGGCTTTCGGATGAAACAGCCTTGTGCAAAACAGAGGTAGTTGGAAATTCAGAGGAGAAGCGAACAGATCTATGTCTGGAGTTCCCCAAGCCATGGTCAACTGACGAAACACCTGAGGATCCAACTTCCATTCGTGAGGATCCACCATTTGTCTGCTCAGAACATCTGCTAACGAATTTTGTTCCCCTGGCAGAAACTGTGCTTGAAGAGTGATGTGCAGATCCAAAGCAGTTTCCCATAACAGCATTGCTTGTCTGCAAAGAGGGTAAGAATGAGTTCCCCCCTGCTTGTTGATGTACCACATGACAGTTGTGTTGTCTGTTCGAATCAACACTAGTCCCGGGCGAAGCAGATCCTTGAATGCTTTTAAGGCAAATTGAACTGCCAGCATCTCCTTCATATTGATATGCAAGTGAAGCAACTCCGGGGGCCAAAGGTCTTGAATCCATTTTCCTTTGAAATGAGCACCCCAGGCTGACTCCGGCGTCTGTCGTTAATATCTGACTTGCCTCTGGTTGGGTCACAGAGAGTCCCTTGTTTAGGTGACATTCCTGAGCCCACCACACAAATTCCTTCTGGATGCAAGGAAGAATCCGAATGACAGTGTCCAAATCGTGGCTGTGTTGAGTCCAAACGCTTTTGAGATACCATTGTAGCTTCCTCATATGCAGTTTGGCATTGGGAAGTACTAGAATGCAAGATGCCATGAACCCCAAGGCTTGAAGGACTGTCCTTGCAGTCAGCCTGGACAGGACTGATAGCTGTAGGAAGTACTGGTGAAGATTTCTTTGTTTGTCCGGGGTAAGAAATGCCATCTGAGTCACTGTATTCAGACTCACACCCAGAAAACACATCTCTCGTGAGGGTACTAGACTGGACTTTATTTCGTTCACAGAATACCCCAGGCATCTGAAAACTGTCATCACACACTGCAGATGTCGAAGTAGTTCGTGCTTGTCTTGAGCCAGTATCAAACAATCGTCCAGATAAGGATAAATCTGAATTCCCCGTAGTCTGAGAAAAGCTATTACTGGAGCCAGGACTTTCGTGAATACCCTGGGCGCAGTAGACAAGCCAAAGGGCAATGCAGAGAACTGATAATGCAAATTCCCAGTCCGAAACCTCAGGAATTTCCTGCAACTGGGCCTGATAGGAATGTGGAGATAGGCCTCCTTGAGATCCAAAGTCACCATCCAGTGATCCCTGCCCAGCATAGGCAACAGCTGTTGCAGTGTTAACATCTTGAATTTCGGAATTTCTAGAAAGGTGTTTAGAACGGATAAATCCAGAATGGGCCTCCAAGTATTGCCCTTCTTTGGCACTAAGAAAAGACGGGAATAAAACCCTGTTCCCCTTTCCGCAGAAGGAACTTCCTGTATTGCTCCCAACTGGAGCAGAGAAGAAACCTGTGCCTGTGCTTCCAATTTTTGCTGATGAGGCACATCCAGCATACCGTTGAAAGGCGGGAAAGTGTGAAAATAAAATTTGTAGCCTCGAGTTACAATGTCCAATACCCATTTGTCCTGGGTAACCAAATGCCAATTCCCGTTGAAAAGTCCCAGTTTTCCGCCCAGAGGAGCTGCCAGCAACGCAGAGTCCGGCAGCCGAAGACACAGGTCATTGGGTCTGCTTCCGAAAGGACTGACCCTTGCCCTCCCCAGCAGAAGGGGTAGAGGAACTGAAAGACCTAGAAGTAACAGGGCCCTGAAAGGAAGCCCTACCTCTACCATGCCTCGACTTGCCTCTAGAATGAAAATCCGAAGAGGGAAAAGACCATCCCTTAGCAGGCCAATTCCTATTGAACTTAGGAGGCTGAACCTGTAAAAATTCCTTAACTGTCTGCATAGATTTAGCTTTTTCCTCCATTTTTCAAAACTAATTCCACAGGAGGGCCAAAAGAACATCAGACTGCAAAGGAGCATCCATAATACGAGCTTTAACATGCTCCGACAAGGACTGACCTTTAAGCCAGGCATGTCTGCGAACAACAGAACTAGTAGCAGCCACCCTGGAAGAAGCTTGTAAAGCATCAAAACCACACTGCAGAGAATGCTTCCCAACCTGGTCTGAAGCATGCACTAAATCCTGAAGCTCCTTACAGTCAATACCTTCAGCTAAAGCATCCACTTTACATTTCAATTGACTTAACAAAAAATTCTGATACTTGAGCATATGAAACTGACAATTCAAAGCCCTCATAGCCAAAGTAGAAGAGGTATACAGTTTTTTACCCCACCTATCCAGGGCCCTAGCATCTTTGTCCAGAGGAACTGGATTCTTAACCACAGAGGCCTTAACGCCCTTGGGGCCTTGAGAAATAGTTTCAGGATCAGCTCTAGGGCTCTTAAACAAGTACTTGTGAGCTTCCGGAACCCTGTAGTATCTATCTGGTTTAACAGGGGCAGGAGGCAGAGAATCTGGGTTAAGGGCAGCCTCAGAAAAGACATCCTGAACAACATCCAGTACAGGAGGAATAGCCAAGGGCCTGTGCTGAGGCAAAAACAAAAATTCTCGCAGCCTTTTACGAGAATCAGAATAATCCTGGCCCTCCCATTTGAAATGTTCCCTCATGGAATGCAAAGTTTCAGAGAAAGAAAAATCTTCTGGAGGGGACGCAGAGGGAGAAGCATCCTCAGCTTCTGAATCAGAATAGGGAGGGAAATCCTGAAGGTCTTCCACAGAGGAATCTGACTCAATGGAAGACTGAACCAAACCCTCCAACTCTGACTCTACCCTGGGCCTCTTCTGAGGGGGAGGCATGGAACCCCTAATTAAAGTAATCAAATCCTCAGCCATCTTCAACATGTGCTTCCTAGGAGCTGGACCCTGGGGAAAAGCACCCGCAGGGGCAGATTTAGACTTAGAATGGCCTCTGCCTAGAGAAGGAGGAGGCTTAACCACCCTACGAGGGGAGGGAGCCACAGACAACAGAGGAGCACCCTCAACCTGGCCTAACAAAGGAGAAGCCACCCCCTGCAGTAACAAAGGCTCCCCTTGACACTCAGGCACACTGTCAGAAAGAGCCACTGAAGCAGCCAGTGGTTCTACAGGACTGACGTCCGGAGTGGACGCCTCATCCTGCTTGGACCGCAAAGACTTTTCTTTGCGCTTCCTAGAAGAGCCAGTCGTCGGAGAATCCGACGGCATGTTGTAATTACAACGTTTACCAAACACCAGCCTAGCACAGTCCAACCGACGTTTAATAGTACGCTTATTAAAAGTAGCACAAAAGCGACACCCAACAACGTCGTGCTCAGGCCCTAAACAAGGAATGCAGAGTGAATGGTAATCCCTATGAGGAATCTGTTTCCCACAAGAAATACAGTTATTAACTTTTTCTGACATCCGACAATACTGAGACAAGAAAAAGACAAAAGAATAAAATGTCCCCAATGGGGTACTTAGCCCAACTTGGTCTCCGGTCTGAAACTCGAAAACCGACAATTCCAGAACGCCGAACGGCACTTGCAAATTCTGCTTCTGCTCAGGACCATGCGGCAAGAAAGACTGAAGTTATGGTGTCGGTCATGCACATTTATACTAACACCACGTCAGTCTCAAGCGCCATGACCGACGCCATATCTAGCCCTTTGGTATTCGGGCCGATGGAGGGCAGCGGAGTACCCATTAGTCAGGACTGCAGCAATGGGAGACGACGAACATCAATTTTTCGATTTACAATTATACCAGCATTAGTTTGGGAACAGAACATTTTGATTTATTCACCAAGGGACTGCATTTTGTGCCAGCATTTTCTAACAGGATGGAACAGGGGTTGATAGATTTAAAAATGTTTAGCAGGCAACTGAACCTAAAGCTTTATTTTAAAGGGGAACTTCCTGTAAGTATGGAGCTTTCACGTAGGAGTACATTTAACCCACCTATGGACCCAATAGTCAAAATATTTGAAGAAATGACGGAAAAAGACATCAGGATGATTAACAATAATAAGCAAAGAAATGACCCCCATAATATCAGTAGGAATGAGATGAATTTAATCAAGGATCTCAAAAGTAATAACTGTAGGGCTATGAAAACAGATAGGGGGGGGGGTTTAGTTCTGATGTATAATTCAGACTATATTCAGTACATTGAACGGATGTTGCAGGACCCGGAGCAGTATGAACAGGTGTCCAGGAATGAGTTACATATGGCATACTCAAGAATTTCTTTCATTTTATATGACCATCTTTTGCAAGGGGTTTTTAATGAAAAATAGTATAATTTTTTAATTGTTGCCAAGCCAAGAATTCCTGTAATCTTTGGCATCCCGAAAACACACAAAGGTCTTGACCCCCTACACTTCAGACCTATAGTATCTGGGCAAGGAGGTATAACAGAACCGATTGGGAAATTTATAGACCACACTTTGAAGCAATTTGCTGCTTCTTTAAAGTACATCTGCAGGGATTCTTGGGATTTTCTTAGGGGTCTGCAATCCCTAGCATACCATCCGGATCTATTGCTGGCAACTATAGACATTGTTCAACTGTTCCCCAGTATACCTCATTCTACAGGACTGAAATGGTTTAGTGATGTTTTAGTTAAAGAGGCGAAACTTACTTCCAACACCACAAACTTGTTGGTGGAGTTAATGGAACTAATCCTGGAAAATAATTTCATTTGTTTCAACAGTCATTTCTACAGGCAAAAATCAGGTGTTGCAATGGGGGCGGCCTGTGCCACAGTTTATGCAAACATAGTGTTGCATAAATGGGAAAACACATATATTTTTGGCACAGAGTGGGCACAGTACATCAAGCATTATGTCAGATTTCTTGATGACATTTGTCTTGTCTGGAGTGGTACTAGGGCAAATATGGAGGAATTTTTTCATTACATCAACAGCACTACTACTTTTCTAACCTTTACACACTCATTGAGTTTTGACAGCTTGAATTACTTGGATGTGCACTTGGTTAAAGATAAAGTTAACAATAGGTTCATATCAAGTGTGTTTAGGAAGCCCACCTATTCAAATGCTTTTTTGCATTTTAAAAGTAACCACCCTGAATATCAAAAAAGAGGCATAGTCAAGGGGCAATTTATCCGTGCCTCCAGAATGTGCAACACAAAGCAGGTGTTTATGGAGGAAATTAGGTTCCTAAAAGAAAGATTCTTTGAAAGAGGGTATTCAAGCCTTCTTGTTGAAGAGCTAGCGACAGAAATTATTAGGTGCAGGGAAACAAAATATCCACCTCTCCTAGACACTACGGGCACATCAATATGCCAGGTGGGCAGTAGCCTGCAGAATAAGGAACAAAAAGGATACATCCATACTTTTAGTATTGATTATGAGGTTGTGGAAAACAGTGTAAAGAAATACTGGCCGATCCTAAGACTGGATGATAGGTTGGGTAATATGATTCCAGAGTTTCCTAGATTCATTAGACGTAGGGGTACAAATTTAAAAGAAATGCTAGGGATGAATCAGAACAAACCGATGGCAAGTAGTGAAAATAAAAAAGAAGGCACATACAAATGTGGAATGTGCAAGCAATGCCCGGCTATATTCAATGGACATAGGTTATATTTACCATCAAGAAAATTCCTGTATCAACCAAGGGGCCATTATAATTGCAATGCCAAATTTATTGTTTATTTAGGTTTATGTACTAGATGTAAAAGTTTCTACATAGGAAAGACTGAAAGAACCCTCAGAAGACGTATTTATGAGCATCAGTATGATATAATTAAGAAAAAGGAAACTAATGCTTTTTATAGACATTCCCTTTTTTGTCCCAACATGGAAATTAAATTCATTATTTTAGAACAGCTAAGGTTGGATGAAAGGGGGGGGGACTAGGGGTCTCTTTTAGAATATAAAGAGTTATTATGGCAGCTAAGACTAGATGCAGGAAGGCGACCAGGGCTCAATGACGCTTGCAGCATTAGCAGCGTCCTGAGGTTAAGGAAGGCTAAATTATGAATTTTCGGTTTTCCAGTGTTTTCAGGGTTTACATATAGAAACAAAATTTTGCTGAATAAACAGCACATTTTAATATTTTTAACATACTAGCATGTGTATAGTATTGGCTTTTGAATATTGTTTTAACATTGCATAGTTTTAATATTGCATATTTTTAACACTGTATATTTGTATGGCAACCCGTGCATACACCAACAATTGATTATTAAGTTTATGCATATACTTTGCTGGACATTGCAGTGAGTTGTGCTTAGTAATGGCTTGCCTGCAAGCAGGTTTTGTACCAGCAAGTAATTTGAAGGGTTAATTAGACCTTCTCTTTTACTAATTGAATTATTGGTCAAGTTTTGACTATGTATATAAAGAACAACCAGCTTGATTTTATTGTATCTTGAAAAAGCTCAGCACCAGGCTGAGCGAAAGCGCTTGAGGAGATTGTTGTTTGTTATTAAAGCAAGAAAGTTTTATGTAAGTTGCAGCCTTTCATTTTCTGACTTGCGGAAGAAGGAATATCAGTATTTCATCAACTTTTTATTCTGGGCTTCCAGAGCCAGCTTACAGGTTGTGGATCTGCTTTGCTTTATTGGTGCTTTTCACTTGTTCTTGGAATTCTATGAACACCTTCAGGAATGCATGGATCATGCAATCCCAAATAAAACCAAGACCCAATCCTCCAAAGTTAGGCATCCTGTCTGGTGGACCCCAGCCATAAGCAAACTATACAATAGAAGGAGGAAGCTACTACATGATAGAGCAAAATCGCAAAAAGGGAAGGCATCTCTGATCAGTATTAGCAAAAAACTACGGGCACTCACAAAATCGTCTAAGGCCAGCTTCGAGAGAAAAATTGCACAGGACACTAAGGATAATCACAAGGCTTTCTTTAGTTATGTTAGGAACCTGGGTGGGAATTCCCAGATATGCTCAGAATTAGTCCATAATGACAAAAAATACACCGAACCCACAGACATTGCCAACATCCTAGCTGACAGGTTCAACGCAAACTTCTCCCCCACTTCCCCACCAAAGGGGAAAATATCTATCCCAGCAGAGTGCTGCCCCCCTGACATGTCAGATGCTCAGGTAAGAGCCGCCCTCTCCAAAGCAAAAAACACAGCATCAATGGGACCAGACAGTGTCCCGGGCTGCGTCCTACATGAACTCCAAGAAGAACTAAACCCAAACATAAAACTACTGTTCAGTCTCAGCCTTACTACAGGATATGTACCCAAAGAGTGGTGTACAGCAACAGTGGTCCCTCTCCACAAAGGTAGTGCCTCAGCGGATCCTGGAAACTATTGCCCCATAAGCTTGACTAGCTTGGTCTGCAAAGCTATGGAAAGGATCATCATGGACCTCATAAATAAAGATATTGGGGACCTACAGACACTGGCTCTTACCCAGTTCGGCTTTGTTAAGGGCAGATCCTGCCTCTTAAACCTGATCGATTTCTTTGAAACACGTCACCAAGGCCATTGACGAGGGGATGGTGGTCCACGCAGCCTACCTGGACCTTGCAAAAGCCTTCGATACAGTACACCACTCGGGCATTATAGATAAGCTCACCAGCTTAAATATAAACCCCTATGTCACTAGATGGGTTGCAAACTGGCTCAAGGACAGAACCCACATGGTTAGAATTGCTGGAGCCATGTCAGACTCCAAACCAGTTACAAGTGGAGTCCCACAAGGCTCAGTCCTGGGACCTCTCTTGTTCGGTATATATTTCTCGGAGGTACAGGCTAACACGGAAGGACTGTGGCTGACCAAGTTCGCAGATGACTGCAAACTGGGCACCATAATCGACTCTCCAGCTGACACAAGCATCCTACAAAAGGGCCTCATAGAAACAGACAACTGGTGCCAGAGCCATGGCCTCAAGCTAAATGCCAAAAAGTGTATAGTCATCCCCTTTGGAAAAAACAAAGTGCCCACAAATTACCAGATAGGTGGTAATCCATTAAGTACGGAAGAAGTAATTAGGGACCTGGGGACCCAAGCTGATAGCAATCTCTCATTTGACAACCACGTGGCCAAAGTGGTTAGAAAAACATTTTATATAGCCCACCTAATCATGAAGAGATTCACATCTAGATCAGGGGAGGTCATCGTGCCTCTTTACTCATCCCTCATCAGGCCCATAATTGAGTACAATGCCCCTTTTGGGATGTACCTTACCAGACACCTGCAGCAACTGGAAAGACCCCAAAAGTACCTCACCAAGAGGATCAAAGGGCTCAAACAGATGCCATATGCTGCCCAGTTAAAGAAACTCCAGCTCTACTCAGTGGCATACCGCCTGCTCAGAGGCGATCTGTGCCTGACGTATAAAGCCATGTCCAACCTGGAATTAATGGACATGCTGCACCTCAGAAAATCCAAATCCCATCAAGCTATGCGCTCGAGAGACTTGAACCTCAGCACTGAAATAAATAGGACATGCTGGAGGGACAGATTCATAACCCAGAGGCTCCCTTCACTCTGGAATAAAATCCCAGTCCAGGTTAGGCAGAGTCCCTCATTGACTCCCTTCAGAGGCACAGTATACTAACCTCGAAAAAGGGCATAGCAAAATTCATTTAAAATGGGTAGCAAAAACCAAACACACTCTGGCTAGGCTTATAAATGCCCTAGGCAGATAGCCTAGTATGAACCTATGAACCTAATGACATTGCAGGCATGACTGTGGGAATGTATAATGTAATGTATTAATTTGCAATGCTCCTCTTACAAAGACGCTTATCTCAGTTACTATGTATGAGTAACAAAAGCCTGAAGGCTGCAAAAATTGCTTGTAAAGTTTAACACAGAGTTTCAGAATTTGTTGTTACTATACTTAAATGTCAATATATTTTTGAAGTGTCAGGGATTCCAGAGTCAAGTCTTACAATGAATAATATTTAAATGTATTGCCATGCACGGATATCTTTACCTGCATCCAAATGAGTGCAACAAAGTGTAACTGAATGAGTTCTGGTTTAAAAGGATAGTCTCTGGTAGACAGATTGCATTTGTCCCCCCAGTGTAAAGTACTAGAACTTGTTCTTTTTAAAGTAGCTTTTTGTATAACATATGGAAGTCCTTCTTTACCATACCACTGCACAATGGAGGTAAATCCACAGAGCCCTCTAAATTCAGCCCAATAGCCATCTTATCCCCTCTTTCTAAAATTCTAGAAAAGTGTATCCACTCAACTCCTTAAATACCTTATCCAGGAAAACCTCAACTGCCACACAGCACAATTTCCAGCCTAACTATAGCACTGCTACTGCCCGCATTTCTTTCACTCATACTGTTGCTGAGGCCAGAGACAATAACCAGTTTGTATCCTGTCTTTGTGTCAAGCTATCCAAAGCTTTTGATACTGTCTCACTCTAAACCTCTAACAAAACTAACTGATCTTAACCTCTCTCCTGCTATCGTGCAGTGGCTCTCCAGCTACCTCCCTCATAGACTACCATCTGTCCAATGGCTTACTTTACGCTCCCATTCTTATCTGTAAATACAGGGGTCCCTGAGGGCTCAACCCTAGGCCCCTTCTATTTAATATTTTTACCAACAATTTTTATTCCGGTGGTGGTGCTGCGGTAGCATTGTCACCTCACAGTAAGACATTGTCCAGTTTGATTCTCAGCTAGAGCGTCTTCTGCGTGGAGACATGCATGAATGGGCATGCCTTCATTGAAGGTTGTGCGTCAGGGCTGGCAACTTGGCACGTAAAAATCTACTGCCAATCATTAGCAGACCAGAGTTCCGCTGTGGCAACTCCTAACCGGGAAAAGCCGAAAGACACAACAACCAACAATTTTTATTCTGCCTGCAACCACTCTGCTCTTATCCACTATGCTAATGACTCAACTCTCATCACATCCTCAGATAACTTGTCTCAGCTCCTTTCCCTTACACAAAACCTTTTCAATACCATTGAAAAATGAATCAGTGAAAACCAGCTTATCCCAAACCCTAAGAAAATTAAACTCTTACTCTTCCTACCTAATTCACTCTCAGTTCATAAATCCACCTTCTCCATCTCCTCTCTAGATAATACTATTATCACAGCAGATCCTTATACAAAACTCCTTGGCACCATTATTTATGACTAGCTTAAATTCGACAACCATATTCACCAGCGCATCAAGAAGACCCACCAAAAATTAGGATTATTGTATTGTAACAAAAAAATTCCTTACTCCTGAAGCTAAACTATTACTAGCGAGAGCTTTCCTTCTACCAGGCCTACTCTGTGCCGCTCCCATTCTTACAAACCTTCAATCCACCTTAATCTCTCAACTAGAGCAAACCTGTAATAAAACCGCCAAATTTGCCACTAACCAGCCTTATAGAACTCACCATTGTATTTCATTAAAACAAGTGCAATGGCCTGCAATGGCCTGTATTCCCTCATCAACTTCTTACAGCACAACTACAAACTACCCACTCCATCCTCTACAACCTACAGCCTGCACCTCCTTTTCAACACTAGTTTCACTCTACACCCACTCCAGACCTCTCAGAAGCTCTGACCAGCAACTGCTTGCCATTTGTTAGCCCAACAAAAACATAAGTAAATCCTTCTATAACCACAATGTGTCCTTAGCCTGGAATAAACTTCCTTCTTACATTAGAAACACCTCTAACACTAATCAATTCAAAAAGCAACTAAAGCTCTTCCTCCTTAACTCATGGATCTGTCCATGTCAGGGACCTACCTAAAGCCTTCCATCCTTTCCCAACCTTACATCTAATTGTCTGCACGTGTCTTTCTCTCCCTTCCCAACCACCTTCACAGTACTGTCTTCCCTTAATCTCCCTTCTCAGGTATATTGGCTTTACTTAGTAATGTCGCATCTTACCTTCTCCTGAATCTACATACAGTGTAACTTGCTGTTTCATATTTCTACGCTGTACTAGTACTGAATCTCTTAGTGTGCTTCCTCCTACACCTATTTCTATCCTCAGGTTACCGAGACTCAATCATACATATGTACTGTACACTGTCCAAGATGTTTCTCAGATGTAAATTGATGCTGTACTCACTCAGTGATGCTACTCCCTGTAAAGTGTAAACCCAAAAACTGTATTATATATGCAAATCCATGCTTGTTTTTTTCTTCTTTTTTCTTTTCACTACAACTATTATGTATCGACTCAGACTATATGCTTCTATTGTAATTGTAACTACATTGGAGCTTTTCTCCTCGAGTTTTCACTGAAAACGGGTTTCTGGCTCAGCTGGATTAGCCCAGTTAACTAATGACAAATAAATTAATAATAAATATTATTCTTGATACATTTTCCAGTTTGACTAAGCCATTGTTGAAAAGAGGTTTTGAACCATATCATTTAGTTGGTTATCAACTGAGGAAAAGCATTACATAAATAATTAAATAAAAGTTGATACGTCTAACAGTATTGCTTGAAAAGCTTGAACACGATTATGTCATGTTTTTTCAGCCTACTTAAAGATCACGTGCAAAGTTGCGAAATGAAATCCTGCAAAGTATTTTGTTCACACCCTTGCCAAAGGATTCTGTTCTGTTTTTATTATTGCTTTTCTGATTTTTGCTTAAGAAGGTTGTTTTAAATAAAAATAATAAAATGTTTCACCATTCTTGTCAACATATACTGCCCATGGATACCAAATAGAATGGGATGTGCTGATGTCAGTAGTCTACACAAATCACTGGGGATGCATTTTTGACTTCAGTGTTACTGTACAGAATCTGGTATATGTGGAAATGTAACCTGAAGTGAAAAAACAAAAGAAATAAAGATATAATAATCAGTAATCTAATTTAGAAAATGTTATTCATTTGATATAAGTATTTAAAAACGGAAGATTTCTAAACATTGCTATGTTTTAAATTTTTATGGTATTTATGAAAGTATGTGATATTACAGCATTTAATTTAACTTATTGTTGTGATTGTATGTTGTGCCTAATTTTTATATTAGACAATGAAATGTGAAAGAGAATGCTGAAAATAGTTAGTCATAAGGTTTGTTGTGTGTGTGTGACTGCATGTGTAAATAAGTACTACTTTATTTATTTATTAATTGGCTGGTTGCTTAGTAGGGGTGGATGTGTGAATGACATTTTACACTGAATATCTTATTAATAGATGTGTATTGTTTTGAAAAAATATTGTTTCTCCCCATAAAAAAGCTGTCCATTAGTAAATGCTACACTATCACTTCACAAATAACATTACAAGTTTGCCGGGTATGATGAAGATACAATAACAAACACAATAAACTGCAAGTCTTTCATATTATTTTTTTATTAAACAATTTGTTAATTTTGATACTCTACCTGTAGTCATTCAAAGATCAAAAATATAAAAGAGCACAGTTAATGTAACATAGTATGATACTTCATTAAACGTTTGCTGCTTTCTATGTACTGCTCATACGATGTACTTTCTTTCCTAGATCACAACTGCAAAAGGAAAATCAATAATCTAGCAAAATATCATTGCATGCATCTTTATTTTATTTGGAATATAAATTCAAATATTACTGTCACAAAAGTGCAGCTTAGACACCGTATCATAAAATAGAATTGGTTAATTTGAATATCTAAAGACATTATGGTGGCAGTAAAGGAATAACAAATTGCATTTTGTGACAATATAACTGAGACAGTGGCTACATATTCTGAAACTACACTAGACTAGAAGCACAAGTTAGATTTCTGAGAAAAGCTTAGTAACTCAATACATGCCTCAAGGCAATGATGCTTAGAATTGTTATAAAATAGTGTTGCAATAAACAGCAGACAGTAAGGAAAACTTAAGTTGCGCACAGCCCTAGACAGAAAACAAAAGCCTTTTTTCATAATTCACAAGTTATTGTGTAAAGTTCATTAGTTATACAATAGGCATATAAATGGATTTGTAATTTAAGAATGGCTTATACACAGTACAGTGAAGTTAAGAGCTAAAATCACAAATAAGTAATGTCATCTCAAAAGTGTCAGTGTGTGTGTGTGTTGTGTAAACAAGATACTGTGGCAAAGTGTCCAGTGAAAGATTACATTGTTGTACTGATGTAGGAAGACCTAACTTCTTGTTACCAAGAAACAGACAGTTCTGTTGTCTCTGAGATTATTACTACATTAAGTTGTTTTCATGACTGTCAATACAATCAACACAATAAATTTTGGGATTCAGCTTGGTTTGGGGATATAGTTGGTAGTTTCTCATACATATCACAAAATAAAAAAAAAAAAAAAACTTATTTGCAACAATGAAAGCCCTCTCAATCATATTCTTTTATATATTCCTTCCCATCTGCCTTATTCCAAACAAAAACAGTCCTTGAACCAAATAAGGAATCAGATGCAAAAAACAGAGTACTACCTGCTTCTCATTTTACATAGGGAAAGCGAACAGGGTGTTTAAGTATAGAATACTTGAACACCTTAGGGATATCATGAATGTTAAAGAAACCAGCGCACTATCACTACATGTAGCTAAAGAGGGTAAAGAACATAAATTTAGCTTTACGGTACTAGAGATTCTGCATAGTACCAAGAGAGGAGGTGACATAAATAATAGAACAGAATCTAGTGAAAAGAAATGGATTTTGAGCTTTCAAGCTGATAAACCTCCTGGTTTAAACAACAGAGTTTCCCTGAAACCCTTCCTTAAAGCACGGCCATTAAAGCATTGATCTCTCTTTTAATATTTTATCATGTATATTTCAATAGTCCATCTTTTATTATTTTTTACTATTGTATTTACCAGTTTTAAGTACATATTGTTCATTTAGTCTTTTATTCAATTTTTTAACGCTCTGTATATTCTACAGATGTATTTTATCACATGGCTTTTAGCTATGATGCACATTTTATCTTATTTTTGATTGGATGTTTTAGTGTTTAAAAATGTAACTGCTATTCTATCTTTGTTGGTCTGATGAAGCGGATGTTATTCCGAGAAAGCGCTTACCTACTACAATAAAGGACATATTGATTTTCACTGCTGTGTGGAACCAGATTATTTTTCTTTATCTTGTATCATCTGCCTTATTACTGGAAGGCTGCAGCTCCTCTCAAGAAGAGAGGAGGACTACAAACACAGAGTCTGGTATGCTGCTAAAAATAAATACAGGTAAATGCATAAACGGGAGCAGAGACTGAATTTATGTGAGTAAACAAATGCTGGTTTTAGTGTAGCTGTATTAGAGGACAGATGTCAGCTTCAATTGTAGTTTTTGTTTAAAAGAAGCCTTACCTTATGGGGCCAAATCATTCTTATTATCATCTTTCCCCTTTTTTCCCCATTTCCCCATGCAGTCAGGACATCATATCAACATTAGTCCATTTGACCAAATCACCTAGAGCCAATGTTTACACCACTGAGAGGTTAATCCTTATGCCTCTTATGATTAAAATATTTACTGTGGTCAGAAAGTAAGAATTGCCTGAAAATAGCGATATCCATCAGTAAGTTTTGGAAAGATTAGCACAAAGTCTAGAAAAAACAAAGTCTGATCTCTTCTCATTAGCCACTAGAATTATTTGATCATACCAAAGCATCTGAAAGCACTACAAATACTAAGTTTCAATTTTATTACTGCATTTGATGCCCTTGACTGTATTTCACACCAACTGCTGCTTTTACTTAAAGATCTGTTCTGCTGTTTTAGTCTGTTGCTGTATTTAATTTAAGAAAAAAAATGTGCTGCTTTTTACTCTGTTGCCTATTTAAAGAAAAAAGTATTCTGTTTTTATTCTGTTGTTATTCCACTCCACAAAGGGGGGTCCACCTTGAACCCCGGGAACTATTGTCCCATCAGCCTAACGAGCCTGATGTGCAAAGCTGTGGAACTTATAAACAAAGACATTGTCAACCTTCAAATACTGGACCCCACCCAGTTTGGTTTCGTGAAGAGCTGATCTTGTCTCCTCAACCTGACTGACTTCTTCGAATCAGTCTCCAGAGCCGTGGATGAGGATAAGACAGTCCACACAGCCTATCTGGACCTTGCCAATGCCTTCAACACCATCCCTCACTCTGGAATCATAGATAAACTTATTAAGCTGGGCATTAATCCCTACACCACTCGATGGGTCACAAACTGGCTTACTGACAGGACCCACACTGTAAAAGTAGCTGACACCAAATCCAGCTCCAGACAAGTGACAAGTGGAGTACCTCAGGGTTCAGTCCTGGGACCACTCTTGTTTCCCATCTACTTCTCCAAAATACAGGCCAACACCAAGAGACTCTGGCTAACAAAGTTCACAGATGACTGCAAACTGGGAGCCATTATCGAATCCCCAAATGATGTGGTTATCCTACAAAAGGGCTTTACAGAGACAAATGCTTGGTGCCAGCGCCATGGACTCAAGCTCAATGCCAAGAAATGTATAGTTATCCCCTTTGGGAAAAAACATGTACCCATGAATTACCACATAAGTGGCAGTACACTAAACACTGAAAGTGTGATAAGGGACTTAGGGACACAGGTGGACAGCAGTCTCACCTTTGATAACCACATCACCACAACAGTCAGGAAATCCTTCTCTCCTTCTATGTGGCACATCTCATTACTAAGGGCTTTTCATCCAGGAAAAAGGAGGTCATTGTCCCACTGTACTTATCCCTCATTATACCCATTATAGAGTACAATGCCCTATTTGGTATGTACGTCACAAGACATCTGCAACAGTTGGAAAGGCCGCAGAAATACCTCACTAAAAGAATCACAGACCTAAAGCAGATGCCCTTTGCTGACCGTCTTAAAAAACTCCAACTATACTCTGTCACATATCTTCTCAGAGGCAATCTCTGCTTAACATACAAGGCCATGTCAAACCCAGAGGTGTTGGACATGCTACACTTAAATTCCAATACCTCAGAGCCACGAGCTCCAGGGATCTAAACCTGGTCATCACAATGAACAAAACATGCTAGAGGCATAGGTTCCTGTCCCAGAGACACCCCATACTCTGGAATAGACTGCCCATACATATCAAGCAAAGCACCTCTTTGGCCCTCTTCAAAAGGAACCTTGACGACTGGATGGGAGATAGGAAAGTCACCCCAGGGATCACGTCAGTCGCCCTGCTAGACAGGGGACGAGGGAAGTAAATTTCTTGTGAATAAATAGCCGGGGAACTGTTATGGCTAAGCTTGTATAGGCCCTAGGGCTGATACCCTAGTACCAACCTATGAACCTATTAACCATAATATAGCTTGAATTCAGCCAGTCTGAATCCAGTTCTGTTTGAAGATTGAGCACTAAAAATCAGGACGCCTTCTTTTGGAGACTCCCTCCCATACCTTGGTGGCAGGAGCATACAGTAGGACTACGTAATTGAAAGTTACTGGTTCAGGGCTCAGTTTCAGCTATTTCATTGGTGCTGGGCTCAGTTTGAGCTTTTCACTGGTTTCTTTGTATTAGCTGCTGTGCTGTTGTATTATACTTAAGGACCGCATTTGCATGGGTTGGTGCTTGTCTTAGAAAGGCTCCAGAGAGTTAGGCAATCAGCCTCTGCTCCTCTGATCATACCAAACCACACAGGAGAACTACAAATGCTAAGTTACAGTTTTACTACTGCATTTGTTGCACTTAACTGTATTTCACACCTACTGTTGCTTTTACATATTTAAGAAAAGATCTGTTCTGCTGTTTTGTTCTGTTGCTATATTTAATTTAGGAAAAAAACATGCTGCCTTTTTACTCTGCTGCCTATTTAATTTAAGAAAAAAAAAGTATTTTGCTTCTTGGACATTATAAACTCTGTGTCCTGGACCAGCTGGTTGACACCCCCAAAATCCCATGTTGGTGAACCATTGTACCACTCCTAGTGTGTGGTCCTCCCTGATGAGATCCTATCACAGATCAGTCTCGAGAGAAGTAGCTATAACATCAGACAACCCCAGCAACAAATAGATTAAAAAAAACTTCTCCAAGGCCCATTACAATGTCTTACAAAATGGCATAAATAGCTTCATAACTCCTCACACCACTGATGGAATGGAGAGCTGCCAGGATACACACCAATGCTTTATACGAACATCTCTGCAATTGTATTGACTCTGCCATACCTGATAGGACCAACGCAAGATCTTCAAGGAAGAACAAGCCTGCCTGGTGGACATCTGCCATCAACAGACTGTACAATAAGAGAAAGAAATTGATGCCTAAGAGTAGGAGAAACGCTTCCAAAACTGGAAACACTCGCTCCTCAATGTAAACTAGCAAATAAGACTTCTTGTGAAGTTCTCCAAAGCTAACTATGAATCCAAATTAGCTTCCCTAAGGACAACCATAAGGGTTTCTTTAGTTACATCTGTAACCTCAAAGGAAAGGTCAATATTTGCACAGAATTTGTAGTTAATGGTACTACATATGCAGAACCTTTGGATATAGCAAACCTGCTGGCTGACTGGTTCATTGAAAACTTCACTTCCCTGTCACCACCAGACATACCCCAAACACCCCTACCATCTGTACCCCTCCTAGTATCTCTTAGGAACTAGTCTTAAATGCCCTCTCCATGGCCAAAAATACAGCATCTACATGACCAGATAACACCCCAGTTGTGTTCTACATGGGTTAAAATAGGAATTAGCAACATCACTGGGTTGTGTTTTCAATAACAGCCTAAGAACTGGCTTCATCCCAGCAGAATGGAAAACAGCTACAGTCATCCCCTTGCACAAAAGGGGTGCATCCACAGAACTAGACCCCAGAACTATAGACCCACTAGATTGACCAGCGTTATCTGTAAGGCCATGGAGTGAGTCATCATGGATCTTATCAACAAAGATATAAGAAATCTCCAAACACTCAACTCCACTCAGTTTGGCTTTGTCAAGGGGAAATCGTGCCTGTTAAACTTGGTGGACTTCTTCAAGACAGTCACCAAAGTCCTAGACAAGGGCAAATCTGTGCATACAGCCTACCTAGACTTAGCCAAGGCCTTTGATACAGTCCCCCACTCAGGCATCATTGATAAACTCACCCAGCTGGGTATCAACCCATATATTGTCAGGTGGATTGCAAACTGGCTCACTGGTATAAATCATCCGGTCAAAATAAGGGACTCCACCTCCTCCGGCCAACCCATAACCAGTGGTGTTAAACAAGGATCAGTTCTGGGACCTGTACTGTTCAAATTCAACTTCTCTCAAGAACAGGCAAAAGCTAAAGGTCTGCGGCTGACTAAAGTTTGTTGATGACTGCAAACTAGGAGACGTCATTGAGTCCCCTAATGATGTCAACATCCTAAAAGATGGACTCACAGTCTAATAATTGGTGGCAAAGTCATTGTCTTAACCTTCATACGAAAAAATGCATTATTATCCCCTTTGGCAAGGGCACCATTCCAGCTAACTACCACATCAATAGAAATACCCTAAGCAAGCATTCAGTGGTGAGCAACTTTACCTTTGATCACCATGTCGCCACATTGGTAAGAAGGGCATTTTATACTGCTCATCTCATAAAGGCATTGTCTCCAGAAAAAAGGATGTCATAACCCCCCTGTGCTCTTCCCTCATCAGGCCAATAATAGAGTACAATGCTCCCTTTGGTGTGTACCTTTCCAGGCACTTGCAGCAATTGGAGAGACCACAAAGGTTTCTTACTAAGAAAACTCAGGATCTTCAGCATCTGCCATATGCTGACAGACTGAAATTACTGTTGCTTTACTCTGTGTCATACAGACTTCTCAGAGGTAACCTGTGCCTTGCATATAGGACAATCATTGACCCTGCTTTAATGGAAATTCTGCAGGTTTGCAAGTCAAGTGGCACACGGGTCACTCACTCAAAGGACCTTAACTGGTATGTGATGTCAACAGAACCTGCAGGAATGACAGACTTGTCTTACAGAGGTTACCTCACCTTTGGAACAAAATTCCAATTCATGTTAAACAAATCCCCTTTGACCCTATTCAAGAGTTAATTTGGATGATTGGATGGAAAAGATGAAATTCACCACTGGGGTTACATCTGTGTCCCTCCTGGAGAGGAGCAATAGGTTCTGATTTTAGAGTCTGCTCAAAACAGACACTAGGGAACTAGAGTTGAACTTGGCTAGGCTTGTAAGGGCCCTAGGGCTGTTAGCCTACTAACCTCCTATGTTCATGAGTGACTTGAATATGGCAGAGCTCATACTGTTTCATCATAATTAATATACAGAAATGAAAACTAGTGTCCCATGGAGATTCATGTTTCATGAAATCCTGTCTATTTTCACCAGTTTAAAATCTGCATTTGTCTTTCTTAGCAGGGAAAGTCTCAATGGGCCAAGCTTACTTTCATTGGAAACTCAGGGAGAAAAACTCATGGAGACACATTTAAGATATGACAGAGCAAACTATTTACAAAGATACATTACACAGATAATTCTTAAGATACCTGGATATAAATAGGTAGTTATTCTGCAGTGATACTGTACAAAAATAAAACAAGTGTTTCTTTTGTGGTGACATTATACCTAGCATTAAATTTTGAACATAAAACATTTAGAATGCAAACAGTATATCTGCAATATATTAAACAAGTAAACATTTGATACAACCCACAAGATATGGGTAAGGATGATTATAGTATAGATGCTAGGAATAAATAAAATTGAGGTATTCAGCATTAGCTGGTAGGTAGATTTTTTTATTTATTTATCGTTTGTTAACTAGGAAAGTCCAACATGGAACAAAGCCAATTTTCAGCAGAGACCCAGGGAGAAACACTCTAGATGCATGTCTTTGTAATGTGGGAGGAAACCCACACAAACACAGGGAGGGCATGCTGACTCCACAAAGAAGGAACCCCAGCTGAGAATCAAACTGGAGAACCTCTTGCTGTGAAGCGACAGCACTACCGCTGTACCACTCCATGTAGATAATATTTAAAGCTATTTCCAGGGTAGAGCACTGATCTACATGGACCTTTTCCAGACTCAGGCCGGGAGCTGTGTTTCGTTAAAGGACTTGCACAGAACCACACAGTTCGGCAGTGCAGGGTGAGTATGGTACTATACTACACAACATATATACACAATAATGTACAATATATAATGTATATACAATACAGGGGTATATATTGACATTGAACCTCCTTGTAAGAGATTGGTAGAAAGTATTTGAAGAATGGATAAAGTGAGAAGGTCATAAAGAAACTGAAACATAAATTGGGGATTAAAACAGGAAGGTGACTGAGGGGAAGATGCATAAATGTTTGTTGTGTACAGGTTATAAAAGGATAGGTGGTATGATCTGACAAAGGAAAATATAGTTACTCAAGTGAGGAGCATGAGTACAGCCATGTGTCATTCAAATGTTGTTTTAATAAGGACTTGAAGGTAGAAAATTTTATGGTCTGTTTTAGGTATGTTGACATTTGTTGCAGAGAGTTATTGAGTATGAAAAATGAAAACACAGCAGCAGCAGCGTGATTAAATATACAACAGTAAAAATTCAGACATTTTAATTTCAGAAGTAAAAACTATGACTAGTGAAATGTTTAAATCACCTGCACTCTGACAAAGTTTCGTATTATGCCTTGGTGGCAATACTCGGCATTGGCAAATCAGACATTGTTTAAATTGCTGGTATAGCAGTGGCAAGGCTGCTATAACACAGAAGTTTTACAACGTACAACAGTTTGGTTGCATTCAAACCTTTTGAGCTGCTCTGGCATTCCTTTATTTTGCTATGTGATTGTTAAGTTGAGAGGAAGGTTGTGAATTGTGACTTGAGTCAGTCTTTGGCCATTATTAATGCTTCTGCTCTTCAGAAGTTACAGCGGAGGTAGAAATTGTTACCTATAGATTGTAAAGAACAAACAATTGCTGAAATGAGAGAAGGGGGTCTAGTGGTGAGATGGCTTGGAATACATTTATAAAATGTTAAAGGTGTCTCACCATATTTTTATTGTAATAGATGGAGAATTGCTGTTGGTTACAACATAAAAAGTGTCAGAGGGTGTAATGGAACCTGGAAATTAAAAAGCTGAAGCCACTTGTTACTTTTCAATTTCACCACAGCTGCTAGTACAGTCAGGCATGTGTGGAGCTGATTTCTGATACCATTTTGCTATTTTTTCTGTAGGTACCACTGAACCAGTTTCTTGGAATCTAGTGGCTTCTGGCTTGGTGCCTTCCTATGCGTTCTGGCAAAATCGTTTATGTTACTGCATATTCAGTTCAGTATGCTCCTCATTTTGCTTTACAAAGGGCAACAAGCTAGGAGAAATTAGATATATTTTATTTATTTTTTTATATATAATGTATAACAGGTCTGTCAGTCATGTACTTAACATTGCAGCTATTCATTTATAATCTGTCAAGTATTTTGCATTGCACAGGTATTATTTATTTACTTATAGGTTCATAGGTTCATAGGTTCATACTAGGCTATCTGCCCGAGGGCATTTACAAGCCTAGCCCATCGTTTTGTGGCTTACGCCACCCCTTTAGTATGGGGAACTATACCCATTATTTTGCTGTGCCTCTGTCGAGCAGTGACACTGAGGTAATCCCTGGGGTATATCTGCGATCTCCCATCCATTGGTCAAGATTTCTCTTGAACAAGGCCAGCGAGGTGCTCTGCCTCACATGTACCGGGATTTTGTTCCACAGCATAGGGAGTCTTTGGGTGATGAATTTATCCCTCCAGCACGTCCTATTAATAGCCGTGTCAAGGTTTAAGTCTCCGCCCTTGTGGCTCTGATGGATCTAGATTTTTGAGGTGAAGCATATTCATCAAATCTGGGTTTGACATGGCCTTGTATGTTAGGCAAAGGTCACCTCTGAGCAAGCGGTGGCGACTGAATAGAGCTGGAGTTCTTTCAGTCGGGCAGCATAGGACAGATTTTGAGACCCTTTATCCTTTTGGTGAGGAACTTTTGTGGCCTCTCCAGCTGCTGCAAGTGTCGGGTCAGATACATTCCGAATGGGGCATTGTACTCAATCATTGGTCTGATGAGTGATGAGTAAAGGGAGACTATGACCTCCCTTGATCTAGATGAGAATCCCTTCATGATAAGGTGGGCAATGTAGAAGGTCTTCCTAACTACTTTAGCTACATGGGTGTCGAATGACAGACTACTATCAACCTGGGTCCCCAGGTCCCTGATAACTTCTTCTGTGCTCAGTGGATTGCCACCTATTTGGTAGCTAGGGGTAACCTTGTTTTTCCCGAAGGGTATGACTATGCATTTTTGGCATTTAACTTTAGGCCGTGGCTCTGGCACCAGTTATCCGTTTCTGTGAGACCCTTCTGAAGGATATCTGTGTCAGATGTGTTTTCTACTATGGCCCAGTTTGCAGTCATCTGCAAACTTTGTCAGCCATAACCCTCCTGTGTTTGCTTGTACTTGGAAAAGTAGATGCCAAACAAGAGTGGGCCCAGGACTGAGCCCTGTGGGACACCACTTGTGACAGGCTTTGAGTCTGACATGGCGCCAGCAACTCTGACCCTGTGGGTTCTGTCACTCAGCCAGTTTGCAACCCATCTTGTGATGTATGGGTTGACATTTAAGCTGATGAGTTTTCAATGATACCCGAGTGGGGTATTGTATCGAAGGCCTTAGCCAGATCGAGGTAGGCTGTATGGACTGCCTTTCCCTCATCAATGGCTTTGGTGACTGTTTGAAAAAGTCAACCAAGTTTAAAGGCATGATCTGCCTTTGACAAAGCCAAACTGGGTTGGATCCAAAGTCTGCAAATTCCCTATGTCTTTATTTATGAGGTCCATTAAGATCCTCTCCATGGCTTTGCAGATAAGGCTTGTCAAGCTAATGGGCGGTAATTTCCAGGGTCGGTGGAGGCACCGCCTTTGTGAAGTGGTACCACAGTTGCAGTGCGCCACTCCTGGAGTGCGTATCCAGAGGTAAGACTTTGATTAAACAGCTGTCCTAGCTGTGGGTTTAATTCCTCATTGAGTTCATGGAGCACACAGCCAGGGACACCATCAGGTCCCATGGATGCTGTGTTTTTGCTTTGGAGAGAGCAGTTCTCACTTGGGCGCTAGAGATGTTTTGGGGGCTGCAATCGTATGGTATAGATATCTCTCCTTTTGGGGGAGGGAGAAGTTTGCACTGAACCTGTCAGCCAGTATGTTGGCAATGTCTGTAGGATCAGTAATCTTCACATGATTTTGAACTAGCTCTGAGCATATCTGGGAGTTTCCTCCCAGGTTTCTAACATAGCTAAAGAAGGCCTTATGATTGTCTTTTGAGTCTTTAGCTATTTTTCTCTCGAAATTTGCTTTGGATGATTTTATGAGAGCTCTTAGTTTTTTACTTATAGTGATCAAGGGTGTCTTACCTTTTAAGGATTTTGCTCTATCTTGTAGTAGCTTCCTCCTTTTGTTGTAGAGTTTGTTTATGGCTGGGGTCCACCAGACTGGGCGCTTGCCTTTGGTACAAAGAGTCTTTGTTTTGCTTGGGATTGCCTTATCCATGCAGTCCTGCAGGTGCTGGTAGAAGGCATTTGTAAGTGATTCAGCGGCTTGAGTACTGTTTTCCACTGGCTCGGGGGCCTTAAAGGAGACCACACTAGTCTTTAGAAGTGTGAAGTCGGCTTTTGAGAAGTTCTTTACTGTGGTCTTTTTTATTTCAGGTGGGGGTGGGATGAGGACCTCCAGCGAGATTAGTTTGTGGTCTGATCTCACCAGTGAGGGTACACCTCCGGTGTTGAACATTGTGCTCCCATGTTCGTGATGATGAGATCAAGTATGTTATCTCCTCTTGTGGGGATGGTGACTAGTTGTTCCATGGCATTTGAGTTTATGAATTCCAGGAACTTTTGGGCTAGGGTGTTTGGGCTTGAGTAGTGTTCCCAGTCTATATTAGGGTAATTGAAGTCACCTAGTATGATGGTGTTTGGTGATACATTTATCCCCTCTAGTGTTTTCAGGAAGGCCATGTGAGGTTCCTGAGTTTATGAGGGTGGCCTGTAACATGCTACAATTTGCAGAGCAGTCTTGCCTATGGTTAATTGCACCTGGATGGTCTCCGATGCATCGTGCATTGCCACCAGTCTTGAGGTGTGGGTGTCCTTGATGAATATGGATACCCCCCCTCCTTTCTTGGTATTGTCCGGATTTTCGGACCGGCGAGCATGATATGAGGTAAAACCTGATAGCGCTGGGGTGCTCTCAGGAGCCTTGAACCAGGTTTCTGTCACAGCACAGACATCGATGTTCTCCATACTGAGAAGGGCCTCGAGTGCGTGCATTTTGAGATTTAGACTTCTGGCATTGAGCAGCATTACCCTTAGTTTTTTTCCTTTTTTGTGTTCTAGGGTGGTAGGTTTAGAATTTGAGCCTTGCCTAAAAAAGGCACTATGGGGGTGGCAAGAGCCTTTGCCAATATCCGGAATCCCAGGGTGACAGGTGCAAGCCGTCCCTTGCGAAGCAGCGTGGCTTGTCCAGCATGTCATCCCAGGCAGACAGACACTGGATCCCCTTTGAATGACACCAGTGTATAAGCCAATTGTTAAAGCTGATCATCTTATCTCTGTATTGTGGCATCATTCTTGGTGAAGGTAGGATACTGCTCAAGGTCAGGGTCATACCTGCCTGGGCTACATAATCAGAGAGCTCCTCAATGTCTCTTTTCATGTAGTCCAAGGAGGTACGTCTCAGGTCGTTTACACCAGCATGGACAATGACTGAGTCATATTTGTACCTGCTGTTGAGAGACCTGAGTGCTTGCGTTATGTGGCGGATTCTAGCGCCCGACAGGCAGCTTACTGTGACCTTCTCCTTACTCAGTCTGGTGGCGGGGCGTCAGTGTGTCTGACTATGGAGTCACCAATGACTAGTGTGTCTGGCATTGTGTTTGGCCTTAAGGGCTGTGACTGTTTGACACTCTGACTGTGAGGTCTATGTGTTGCAGGTGTTGTGTTCTGAGGTGGTGGTTGTTTGGGTGTCTGCTTTGGTGGCCTCTGCTGTTTTGGTAGATTTTTGATCAGAGCCTCCGAGTATGTCTTTGTGTGTTTATGTGTATGATTTGAGGTTGTAATGGTACTATGTGAGACTGGGTCTATAGTGTGTGTGGTAACCTTCTCCTCCTGACTGGTCTTGCCAGTCCTATGTTGAGAGAGCTCAGCCATCAGTTTGGCCGTATAGTTGCATCTCTCGCATGTATTTGTGTTTTGTGGGAGGAGGAGAGGGTTGTCTGTGTACATGAGGCAATTGTAACATTGCCTCAATATTCCCAGGTTCACCAGCTGAGCAGGAGAGGACACTAGCAACTGATCCCTCGACATGCTAGAAGTAATAGACAAAAAAAACTTTAAAAAGATTCTGGGGGACGTGGGTGACCGAGAAATGGGGGGTTGCCTTTTTGGGGTACTATCTATGACAAGAGTGCCGTATCAAGGTAATAAGTACTGTAGGAGCAAGTGCTACATTTAACAGATAGAGAATAGTCTACTTGGAGTCAAGTAGAGATGATCTTTTTAATTATAGGATACGCTGATTAGATCAGTAGTATAGTTCGAGGAAGGTAGTTTTAAGGGAAAATTTGAAGAGTGGACTTTAGGTAGCCCGAATAGTTTAAACATGCTTAACTGGCGCTGCCCTAATGTGCAACGGTAGCAACTCCACGCTAAATCGGGCTAAATCGCGCTAATGCACGCTAAAGCGTGTTTTATAGCAGGGGGCTGGAAAAGACAGGAAATGACCCAAAATGGCCAATAAACTACAAGTTACTGCCTTAAACCACTCCTCTGAGGACAAATGAAGGAGTTATGGAAATGACCCCTAGTGGCCAATAAAACTACAGTTTCAAGTCAGTAACCACCTCTACGGGGGGCAGGGAAGCTGCTCAATGTTAGTCACTGCCACTGATGAACACAGAGACCCTCCTTCAGCCCAAGCAAAAATGGCCTCAAAGAAACTTTCAAACAGTTCAGGAACAGCAAGCCTGTAACTGAACTTTTTTAACTCTCAGAAAAGTGGGAAAAAAGCAAGATTTTTTTTTTTGTTTTTTACAGAGATAGCAGAGGTTCACAAGTAATATCAAGTTACAACAGTGCAGTAAATGACCCCGCACAAGAGTGCTAGGTCAAGGACAGAAAATATGCACGTTTTAAGAAAAAAAACGATTTAAAATTAAGTGCAAACAGGAAATTCAGCAAACAGCTTTTGGTTGTGCTCTAAATACAGCTACTAATACAGAAATCAAGTTTAACAAGCCAGAAAATGCTCAAGCTAGGCAGCTATGCAGAAAAACTTAGCAAATAAACAGAGAAAAAATACTTAAAATCTCAAAAGTGGCTCCTTCTTCTCTCAGCGTTTTTCCTCTTGGAGGGTGCTTCACCAACAGCCAACAAGCCTGAAAAGACGCTCAAACCACGAGGCAACTAGGTTTTAAGAGAGGAAGATGAAGGAGTTATGGAAATGACCCCTAGTGGCCAATAAAACTACAGTTTCAAGTCAGTAACCACCTCTACGGGGGCAGGAAGCTGCTCAATGTTAGTCACTGCCACTGATGAACACAGAGACCCTCCTTCAGCCCAAGCAAAATGGCCTCACAGAAACTTTCAAACAGTTCAGGAACAGCAAGCCTGTAACTGGACTTTTTTAACTCTCAGAAAAGTGGGAAAAAAGCAAGATTTTTTTTGTTTTCGTTTTTTACAGAGATAGCAGAGGTTCACAAGTAATATCAAGTTATAACAGTGCAGTAAATGACCCCACACAAGAGTGCTAGGTCAAGGACAGAAAATATGCAAGTTTTAAGAAAAAAACGATTTAAAATTAAGTGCAAACAGGAAATTCAGCAAACAGCTTTTGGTTGTGCTCTAAATACAGCTACTAATACAGAAATCAAGTTTAACAAGCCAGAAAATGCTCAAGCTAGGCAGCTATGCAGAAAAACTTAGCAAATAAACAGAGAAAAAATACTTAAAATCTCAAAAGTGGCTCCCTTCTTCTCTCAGCGTTTTTTTCTCTTGGAGGATGCTTCACCAACAGCCAACAAGCCTGAAAAGACTTGTTTTTGTTAACTAGGTTAGCCCTTATTGGCTTGGTCTTTTATCGGGGAATCCTGAACTGATAGTCATAATCATAGTTTTTTTGTCTTGTAAGTGGCATGGGTCTTCTACTTCCATCCCGAAACTTTACTAATGCAGACAGACCAGACATTGGTTTAACAATGCATCTGAAAGATGGTACATTGGCCATGCAGTAAACCCCATCCCAGGTTTGGCAAGTATTATATTATGAATCTATGGACTGGATGTGAGGATAGAGACCATAGCCTTCTAAACTTCTCGTGTCAAAGGAAAGTGTGCTGCATGCTGAGTCACTGATAAGACATTATATATATATATATATATATATATATATATATATATATATATATATATATATATATATAGGAGCTGTGCATATTATAAAGTGTTGTTTTATGAATCATGATGTATCCCCACAATAACAATGCAGCATTAAGATTGCATATTCATGAATAACACCTTGTTTTTGAACAAGGTTTCCCCCACTAATCTAATTAGTAATTGAATTCCAGCAGTTTGCAAACATAGCATGTATCTCAGGAACAGGAATTAAGTTGGAAGATTGTGCCTGTGTGCCTCATTACTGCTGTCTGTGGAAACATTTGTTGCTAAAAGTCAAACATCAAGTATGTTATTCTGGAATCATGTATACCGAGAACTATGCAAAAGGCCAAGAACACTATGTGGATGGATGCTTCCTCAACAGGATGAAACATGACTTGTCATGCCCACCAGAATCTCTGTTAACCGTAGCCATCAGCCAGATGTCATGCCAAATGAATGTAGTACTGCAGTCTGCAACAAGCATATCTCTACACAAAGGGGGGATTCCTTAGACTGAGGGAGCTACAGAGCCATAAGTCTGACTATTTTTATATACAAAGCCATGAAAAGAATTATCATGGATCTCATAAAAAATGACATAGGAAACCTGCAGACACTGGACCCTGCCCACTTTGGTTTTGTCAAAGGCAGATTGTGCTGACTTTAAAGAACGTTAGTAAAGCTATGGATGACAGCAAAACAGTGCACACTGCCTAGCTCGAAGTGGCCAAGGTATTCAACACAATGCCTCAATAGGGCATTATTGATAAACTTACAAAATTAGGTACAAACCCATTTGTCTCTCAGTGGATAGTCAACTGGCTCACTTATAGGACATAAGAAGTTAGGATGAGGAATCCACCTCCATAAAAAGGCCATTCATTACTGGAGTCTCATAAGGATCAGTGCTGGGGGCCTTTCCTTTTTGGCATCTACTTCTCTGAGGTCAAGGCAAATGTCAAGGGCCTCCAGCTGACCAAGTTTGCAAACAATTGTAAACTAGGCATGGTCACTGAATCTCCTAAAGACACACATACCCTTCAAGAGGGCATGAAACAGACAAATAACTAACACCAGAGCCATCAACTAAAACTCAATCCAAAAAAATACATAATACTATTCTCTGGAAAGATGGCCATCTTTCAAAATTACCACATTATAATACACCCCTAAAATTAGACCCAGCAGTCAGGGATCTGGAAATGCATGTTGATGGTAACCTGACTTTTGACCACCATGTGTTTACTGTGGTGAGAAAATCACTCTACAGTGTACAACTTATAACTAAGAGCACAGCATCCAGGTCCAAGGTGATCATCTAGTACAACACACCCTAATGCATGTACCTGACTAGGCACTTGCAACAGCTTGAGTGACCCAGGAGGTTCCTCTCCAAAAGAATACAGTGAATAAATAGCAACTCCTGTACAGACTGCCTCAATGCCCTATCTCTGTACTCAGTCTCCTACAGACTGCTGTATGGTAATCTATGCATCTATGCCTAGCCTACAAGGCATCCTCTGATCTTACACTGATGGATTTGTTGCATATCTGCACAATGAACAACATCATAAATACCCATTCTAAGGACCTAAACCTCATCTGCAACATACTAAGGGCATGTTGGAAAAGCAGACATATGTCTCAAAGATTACTCCTTCTTTGGAAGAGGCTTTCCATCCATGTGAAGCAAAGCTAATGTCTTACCCTATTCAAACATAACTTGGAACAGTGGATGGGAAATCAGAAATTTCTCCCTTGTGTGGCACCTATGTCCCTAATGCACATGGACAGCCTTGAACACTTGATGTTTACAAGCCTATATCATAACCATAAAGTTCCTTAGGGTATTGATACATCAGCAATAGTTGGGCAATCTTTGGGTAAGCCTGGCTAAGATTAAAATGGCTCTTGAGCTGATAGCCTAGTAACCAGCTATGAACTTATAAAATGTTTTGGCATTATTCAAATTGATTTGACTAAAAATTCTACCAGAGCAGTTCTTTCACTTATAACTCCTGCATCCCTTTCTCTTTGCCTCTAGTAGGGGAAGTTGTGGACTATGATTAATAAAGAGTTGAAGGACTTTATCTGGGATGGTAGGAGGGAAAGAGTTAAGTGGGATAAAATGACTCTCCCAAAAGAATAAGGTGGTTTAGGATTACCTGGTTTGAAATGATATTTAAGAGCTAATTAATTAGTAAGAATAAGTCAGAGGGGGTTACAAGAGACTGAGAAGAGAAATTAGAAAAGCATTTTTCAAGGCAATAATGGCAGAACATCTGTATGGCTCCCAAGTATTGAAGAAAGTCGAGAGGGTTTAAGATTTTTGCTTGGAAGTTTTTGCACAGGTATTTTTTTAACCCCAAGAAGACATCAAATAAATTTTCCTCAGGTAGATAACAAATGCTGGAAGTGTGATGGGGAAGAAAAAGTTGAGAGGAAACATGTTTTTTGTTAGTGTAATCAACTGGTAGATTTAAAAAATTCCATATAGAATACACCATCAGAAATATTGGGGGAGCTACCTGTTTTGAAAAAAAAAGAAATATTGGGGGAGCTAATGGCTGTACGTAAGAAATGATTCGCTTGAACAGGAACACAGGATCTGAATATGGAAAAGCATTATTCATTTTATTTCTACTGGCTGCCAAAAAAGCAATTATTAGAAAATGGAAATCAAATTCTAAACCAACTGTATCTGGAGTACTGAATATCGTAAAAGAGATAACAGAACTTGAACTAGGATAGTTAGAAAAGGGAAGGAGCAAATTACATAGAAATAAATAGAATTTGAGGGAAAATGCATGCAGGATATTGTCTAAAAGGTGGAATGAGGATTAAGTGACGGCAAGAACTGAGCAATTTATATAATATGGGACTAAATGAGAGTTGTTATAAAAAAAGAAAACATATCTGTAATGTATAATGTAAGTAAATGAAAAATGTTAATATGGTTTGTTTTTTTTTCTACTAATGTATGTGTGTTTAAGTGACAGTTTAATAAAAGTGTTTAAAAACTAAAAATGGGCATATGCCAAAACTAAACAGAAGATATTTAATTAGTGATACTAATGAAACAAATCAATGAAAGTAATATAACAGTAAAGTGAATGGGAAGTCCATGATACAATTATATATATATATTTTTTTGCCTTTGAAATAGCCACAATCATTTTAATTCCAATGTTACATGCAGTTTATGGGCATCTGCTTATGAAATCAATGCCTTCTTAAAAGGAATCTCAGTGATTCAGTGAATGGGAGAGATCATCTACATTTTAATCTTACCCTATCTTTCTGTGACCTCAGGGTATGTTGAGTGTTTGACTTTCTGTATAGGAGGGGCTCATCCACTTACATTACATTTAAATTTCAACACACATAAGAAAAAAAACTCATTTGCAAATACCTATCTAATGATCCAGTGTATATCCAGAAGATATGAGGGATGTCACTGTGTTTAACACATAAAAGTAGAATAGGGTAAGAGTTTGGTACTAAATCTGACCTAGAACATGCTTTATCTATGTGTTGGTTGATGTTTACATCTTTGGTTAGAGTCCAAAAGCAATTCACCACAAGGGCCAAGTGAGCAAATCCACCATAAGAAAACCAAAAAGTTCACTTTACACAGAAGAACCACAAGCTGAATTCACTTTACACAGAAGAACCACAAACTGAATTCACTTTACACAGATGTACGCACAAAATGCGTATTTGACTCTGTTCATATGTACTTCAGTTAAATACTCTTTTTAGATCTCTATTGTTAAAGCTGTTTTTTTGTCACTCTGTTCTTCATCCTGATTCTTGTCTTTGGTTTGCAAATGGTCACTTCAGTATTTGTCACTGCTGTATGTATATTCAGATTTTTGTTCATGTTTTTATAAGGGTCTGTTACATATTATGTAGGGGAAATATGAAATGTCATAGTAGGAGAAAAATGCATTTTTACATGTAAAATACACAAAATGATGCAATAACATTAATTTGTCCTTTTGATCTTGAATTCATTATCTCATGAAAGCTGACATCGTCATGCCAGGGTTACAAGTATTACTTCCAAGTCTTAGAATCAAGGGCCTGACCGTCTACATCTCTTTGTTTATATAGGTTTGCTCTCGGTGCCTCTCACCTCCCAAAAACATGTCACGTAGCTTGATATGATGTTCGGAAGTGCCCCAAATGTTTCACTGTATAAGAGAATTATGCCCTGTGATGGACTGGTATTCCAGTTAGTATGAATTTTGACTAGTTCCTGTTGTTCTTAGGATAGGTTCTGGACCCTGAATTTGGTAAATGTTTGTTGAAAATGAATAGATAAATACTAGGAGGCAGTACTGCAGTAAGTATGCATATGGATTTGTTAGGTTCCATGTAATGCTGTTACATATAATCAAATGATTTGTTATACATAAAATAGGAGTTCACTGTACCATAATAAAACAAGACACAGTGAAAATAAGTATACAGCAGGAGAACTCCTTGTAGCAAAATCACCTACACAGATCTTAGCAGATTTCCTAAAACAAAGTGTTTAAACTCCACTGAATCCTCCATTCAGTGTACTGCATCACCACCACCAGTAACTCAGACACAGCTCAGCAGTGCAGGATTTAGGCCTTAGCATTAAGAGTGAGCATCCCTTCCTTTGTCATAAACCAGAATCTGCAGAATGAGAATATTTGGAATGAGGTGAATATATTGTCTACAACACAAACGTTTATGAGCTAACAAGTAAAACCAGGCTCCAGATGTCTGCCTCTTGAGCAATAAGTGCATGCTTTGAGTGGGCTCCCTCAGGAAGGGGCCAAATAAACCCTATTCACAAATGAGCTATAGCTGCAACTGAGTAAGTCTGGCATGAAGCACCTTGTTGCTGATAAAATATCAGTCTCCCTTCATTTCTTTAATAGCAGGATTAGAAAGGGTTTTTAGAACAGCTGTGCTAGGTATGCTGTCATTGGCACTATGAATGTCCTGTGGTGTGTGTCATTTTATAATGATATGGTGATAATGCATGAAAAGTAACTGGTACTGACCAGCAGTAGTACAACTATATGAATAATCATACAGATGTATGTGTTACATAGTGCAGCTTACACTGGAATACTGAGTATTTCTGTACTGTCCCAGAAATATAATCTTTATCCTAATATTTTACAATATTGTGTGCCATACTACTTTTCCATCACTAACTGTGGCTCAGACATTTGGCAGATCTGGTGAGAGCTCACAGTAAATAGACCATGATAATACCATGCACATACGTATCTTATTACATGGGCTGCAATTAACAAACACCAATTTGGGCTGATTAAATACTTATCAGGTTGTCTTTTTAACTTCAAGCTCAGGTTTAAGTGCTGAAATGTAATCACATTTAATTAAGAAAAAAAAAAATCGATATACAAGTAATTCAAACTACACTAGCTGTCAAATAGCAGGTCATGTAAGAAGGTTTTGAACAAGCGTTAGAACATGCCCCTGAGGAGTCAAGGATGACAAGCATTCCATGTGAGGAGGAACTTGTGGTGCATGTGGGGCAATACTAGTTCAGACATTTCTTTACACAATGGGGATCTAGATCATGAAAGGCTAACTAAAACAAGGGCTTTGTAAGAAATGCATTCATGTGAGTTTCCTTTGGGTGCTCCAGTTTCTTCCCACATTACAAAGACATGCATCTGGAGCATTTCTTCGTGGCCTCCACTGAAAATTGGCTCACTCCAAGTCGCACTTTCCCAATAAACAAATGTTAAATAAATAACTGACTAGGCAACCCGCACAGTTACTGAAGCAATAGCGTAATATCATAGTGTCCGGGGACCCTGCTTAGTAGCTGGGCAGAAGTGTTGTAATTGGTCAGTTTCGGTGTTTGGAAGTCCTCGGTCCAGGGCATTGCAGTAGTGTAGGACTGACGAGACCAGTGCATGCATTACCATGTATAAGTCAGTAACTGGAATAAGATGTTTAAATTAATTAGCAAAATGTCCTTCAGATGATAGCAGGAGGATTTATTCATCTTTGAAGGTAAGCTAAGCATCTGCTATCACCTTGAAACTGAGTATCTTTCAAACAAATTTCAGCCTTCTGTCTCTATAGATGAAATAGGAAGACATCACTGAGGCTCAAGAATCATGGACAGTAGTATGAATGATCATAGCAGCCATCTTACACTATTGAGCCTGAGGTGGTTATCAATCATCTGGTTCTGGATGCATGCTTCTTAGGATGGACTGCATGGGGAAACAAAAAATGTGTTGTTCTCAGATGAAGGACAAATGTGCCTGGCAATAGAAGGCAGGCAATCTCCTGTATAAGGGACTGGTCACATTTCTAATTCATTAAACGCTAATACATTTGGGGCTGGCAACCTCTAATGCATTACAGTTATCATACTCTTTGGTGCGTAACTATTTAATTGTGGTATAAGAAGCTTTATAGGATTGCCATTATTACAGCAAAAGTGAGGGTATTGTGGAAATGGTATCACTGCACAGTGCAGATAATCTAATTTCAATTATAATGTTAGTATTTGGCTTGGAATGCTTCTATACAACATAACTGCATGGTATATTTACTGTTTCTGCATTTTTGATAGCATTGAATATTTGCAGTCATCTTGATACCCCTGCACGTGTCACAGACTGAAGTGTCTGAAGGCTCATCCTCAAACAGCTAAGATAGAGATGCTGGGTAACATAGCTGAAACTGTGTACATCAAGATTCAGTTTGCTTTTTATTTCTCCTTAGCATGTCATTAATGCTGCTCTAGTACCTTTTTGTTTACTTCTTTCCATGACAATGTTACATCTTGAAGTTATACAATGGCGAACATAATTAAGGAAGTGATTATTGTCGTATTCCATTCACTTGGTCATAATTATGCTTTGTTTTGGAAGCCTTGAGTTATCTGGGTGGGGTAGACAAGTTCATAATCTTCACAACTGTGCTGAGATAGGAATATGTGTTTATGTTCCTGAGATTGCAGGTACAGTTTTGGGGTATATATCTCCTACCTGTTGCTGATACATCATTACTCCAGAGAAACTGGTATGAAAACCCTATGAGGGGTCAACTTCCCATGAGCACACCATAAGAGAAACTTTCTTATATGATCACCAGGGACTGACAGAAGTGCAAAAAATCAATAGTTGTAGAAATCAAATGCTACCATTTCAACATATTAAATATCCTAATACTTGATGTGGTTTTGCACTGGGAAGCACACATACTGATTGCTCAAATAAACCCTCAGAAGTTTTGGTCCGCTATTAATAAAATCCTACAACCTGGAAACACCAGTGCCTCTACCCCTATAACCACTAACAACTCAGGCTCTATAGTTATGCAGTTTAATAAGTATTTCACAAAGTCCATACTAGCCCTCACAAATAATAACTGTTCCAACACCTTCACAGAAATTTCCACAGCAAACCAAGATAGCAGTACCTTTGGTTTCCAACTTGTACAAACAGACACTATAAAAAAACAACTACTGAAAAAAACTCAAACCAACAACCATAACAGCTGGTAACCTAACAGCTGAGTATCTCAATTTGGCTGCTGATGCCATCTCCTACCCTGTATCCATTTTAATAAACCAATCCATCTCCAAGCAAAAGGTACCAGCAGTTTGGAAAATTTCACTCATCATTTCCCTACACAAAGGGGGAAAATCATTAGAACTGTCCAATTACAGCCGAATAGCTATATTGTCACCCCTGTCTAAAGTTCCAGAAAGCGGTATCCATTGGCAAATTATGCAGTATCTCCTTGATAACAACCTATCTAAAACCCAACATGGAATTCAGCCCTACCACAGCACTACTTCTACCATTATGATTAATCAACATAGGAACAACTGTAAAACAGTATCCTCTATCCAGATTTAACAAAATCATTCAATAGCATCTCACATAACAAATTTACAGGTACTCCTAGAACTAGACAGGGGCAGCTTGTGCTATTGGGCTGCAGGACTGCAGCCCCCCCAGCTGTAAAACGAAAAGAAAATTAAAGTAAAAAAAACATGAGTCCCGGAACATTGCACATGTGCACTAGGGGCATTTCCGATCTGGACTGCTGGTGAACCAGTCCCAGAGCATACGCACAGAATCCAAGAGATCCCAGAAGTCTATGTAGCTACCAAGCCTGCTCTCATGTGATGGACAGAAGAACTTGGACTTGTGGGAATGAATGGACTTGAATGTGGAGGTTGATTTTGAAACTACTGTTGGACAGACTTTGCAGCAGGTAGTGTGTGTGTGTGTGTGTGTGTGTGTGTGTGTGTGTGTGTGTGTGTGTGTGTGTGTGTGTGTGTGTGTGTGTGTGTGTGTGTGTGTGTGTGTGTGTGTGTGTGTGTGTGTGTGTGTGTGTGTGTGTGTGTGTGTGTGCAATGCCCCACTTAAATATACCTGGTGGCTAGATAGACTCAAACCCTGTACCTTGGGACCATGTAGCATGGACTTGAATTCCCTATCCATTACCACTTGTGAAATGTTTCTGGATTTTGAATAATGACAGGCATTTGAATTTCAGACTTCATATTCTTCAGAAAGTACATGGTAACACAAAACCTTTTATTCTAGCAATTTTCTGTTTATAAGATCAATATTTGAAATGTGTCGCTATTTGTGAGGCTGTTATTGGCTTTGTCCAGGTTATTTGTGCTAAGAGGTTGAGAGCTATGGTGATAATGCTAAGTCTATTTTCATTGTGAGACTGCATTGTTTTGTTTAGCAGATGTCCATTAGTATTTGTGCTGTAAAATGTAAAATAAAACTTTTAAATGAAATCCAAATCATCGTAGAAGTAAAGCAGTATGCATGTTACAGTGTTTGTGGTAAATAGGGAAAATAGCCAAGTAATGTGATATTGGAATAGCTGCAGGGGGGAGTCCCTATTCAGCCATGATTTTGTGGTTCCCCTTCACAAGTTCGAATTACTGAAAGCACGAAACTCATAAGATCGAGTTCAAAATCTCGAGTTTCAGTAACTCGAAATTGTGAACGAGAAGTGTAAAAAATTAGATTAAGGGTTTTACTTACCTTTTTGTAGGGGGCTGGATCCCCCTGTACTGTTACTTCCCTAATGTTCAGGTTTCATGACCGCACTTCAGCGGAGGAATGGAAAGTATCCCATTGTGCGCTTATACATATAGTGCATAATGGTACATTTCCATCTCCTTTGCTGTAGTGTGATCTCGGAGTTGGTATATTTAAGTAGGGGGGTGTGGGGGTGCAGCAAAAACATTAGAAAAAGTGTTTTTTACTTTCCTTTTGTGCCCCTTCACAATTTCGAGTATATGAATACTCGAGATTTTGGGCTCGGGCTTATGAGTTTCGAGTATTCATATATTCGATCTTGTGAAGGGGAACCAATTTTGTGAGGGGGGAAGGGTGGCAAACTCAGATAGCCCCGGATGAACTACACCTCTTAACTGTCCAGATTTTTGTAGAATGAATAGATTTTTGCTTCTTATTTTTGGTTTGTTTCTCATAAAATTTGTGTTTTTCTGGCAAATCATTTAGGAATGAAGTCACCAAATAATGACAGACATTGACTTTCAGACTTCATACTCTTCAGAAAAAATGCATGCTAAAGCAAGATTTGTTGTTCTGTCAACTAAGTTTATACAAGAGCAATTTTTAGTACTGTTTGTATGTGCCCCCACTATATTTGGCCTTGTCCAGATTTTCTGTGTTAAGAGGATGAGAGGTAAGTGCAAATAAATAACTTTATAGAATTAGGTACATCCAAACCTCTCAACTGTCCCTGATTTTAGCTCAAAATGTTGCTCTCCCCTAATAATCCCTCCGCAAAATGGCAAATTTGGAAGAAAACATGGAGGGATTATAATTAATAAATAATTGTAATGATCAGAGTTATAGATTACTTTTAATTTCAGAAATGCATGTAGATGCTCTTATTTTTTCAGCTGCTCAGGTTAACAGTACTAATATTTAAAAGTGTCCCTTTTTTGATAGGTTCCCAGCTGTATTGTGTGGCTATTTTATATTTTTGCACCACATTTTTGGTCTGTTTTTCATAAAATTGTGGTTTTCTGGCAAATTAGTGACAAATCATTAAAGACTGAAGTTAAAAAAATAATGACAGAGATTTGAGATTCAGATTTCACACCCTTCAGAAAATTCATACTAATGCAAGACCTACTATTCTATTATCTTTCTAAGTTTATAAGAGCAATATTTAAACATTGTCCTTATTTTTGCACCTTTGTCCCACTTCTGTTTATGGCTTTGCCCAGATTTCTTGCTCTGAGGCTGAGAGGTATGACAAATGTGTCAGGGCCATCACTGTCAGCCAGAGATATTTCAAATTGTGACATACTTGTTGTACCCTACTCTCCCACGTAGTGACTCTGGATGTGTCCAAGCAAGGCAAGGAACAGTTATGCAGTGTAAGTGTGCAGAGTATCCTCCCATCCAAGGTAGACACAAGTACTACAATGGCTTTTCAAATGTCCTTGATTTTGCAGAATGTTCTGGTTTTCTGTCATATTTTTATACTGTTGATTTATGCTTCTTATTCAGAAAATGCATGTCATTGCAGTGCCTGTTGCTCTGTGTTTAAGTAGCAATGCTTTAATGACCATCAGATAAGCTTGTCTGACACTGTAAGATGCAAGTAAGCTGTACTATGCATACTGTTAAATAAATTACCAACATTGAAAGCCTTTTTGTTGCTGCCATGCAGAGAATATTTACATAACTAGATAGCGTATAAGCCTTAGGTATTGAAATGCATATGACAGTATTTGTAATAAAGAACAGGATTACCGTATTTTCAGAAGCTCATTATATTTGTTAGAGACTTGGAGTCATCTTTGTAGGCTTTACCCGTAAACTAAACAGAATGCCAATCTATCATGTGTGATCCATAATCTGTGCAGTAATCCTTTAAGCAATTTATCTTCAGCTTGTTTCTTGTTTCCTGTTCATTTTTTACCTTGATCATGTTTTCCCCATGAAACAAGTAGATAGTTGTTGTCAGGCAGCAGGTCTTTTTTGGATAAGAAACATTTTTACAAGTGGGGGGTATTGGTACTTTCTGCATGTTACTTGGTACTTTTATAAAGCGGAATATAAATTATAATTAGAACGGCAGTGCAAGGAGAAGTAGTTTTAGTTGAGTGTTGCTTGGTTTTTTTTATACTTGATTTTGACTGACATTCCAGTAATGTATTTATAAAGTAATGTATTTTTTCATGCCTCACAACCTTTTTGTTTCCATCTAGATATTAACTAAGCTGTCATGTAGCCAATGCATTGAAATATTTCTTTTCTTCTACAATTCATTTTGTCTTGATTGGACTCTCGTAATGACGGTTTGGCAGTGGCACCCAGGGCAGCGTATTTAATTAAAGTCCCAGTTATTGTGTTTTTTAGCATAGCTCCACCCCTTTCTAGTTGGCCTCACCCCTTCCCATTGGCCCCACCCATTCAGCTGTCTCATGCAGTCCCGCTACTGGAACGAGACCTTAGTCAGTCCACAATTACTTACTTCAAAGACTGCTTAATGGGGTGCCAGCAAGCTGTAAAATGTCAACAAAGTATATCTGTTCTACTGCCCGTTACTCTAGGTGTACTACAAGGTTCCATTCTAGGTCCCATCCTTTTTAGACTTTAATAATTTACACACTGCTATCCTGCAGACTTCCCTAGTCCAATATGCAGACAATTCTACATTAACATGCACTGCATCATCACTCCAACAGCTACAACTACTAACACAGCAGTCCTTCTCTGCAGTTGAAATGTGACTTTCTGAAGCTCAACTTATCCTAAACCCCAACAAGACCAAACTCATGATATTCCAAACCATTAGAGTTATAGATCCCTCATAGATCCCCTCTCTCTGTTTATGATCACACCTGTAAACAATACCACCATCTCTCCTGTTTCCCAGACTAAACCTCTGGGTGTTGTTATTGACAACACTATGAAATTCAACCTACACATAGCCCAAACAGTCAAGAAAGTAAATAAAAAACTTGGTATTCTTTACAGAAAGACAATAGCTAACCAACAGCACAGAGGCTACCATTGCAAAAACAAACATGATCTCCACACTCCTATAATGCCTCATCCATTCTGACAAGCCTAAAAAAAATCAGACCTAGCAAAATTAAATACCTGCTATAATAAGATTACAAAGTTTGCAATAGACTCCAAATTTAGAACCACCATTACCTTGCACTCAAACAACTTAACTGGCTAGAACTACTTCATCTGTTAACTTATAACCAACTTACTTTGGCCCATACACTTCTAAATCAACCTGAAAAAACCCTGATCTTCAAAACTTTCTACTCCCTGCACTAGTAGCTGGTCTTTATACTCAAATAATAAATCCTTCTTAAAAGTTACCAAATCCAACAATGCCACTGGAGATTCCCTCTGTTCTACGTGCATAGCCAAAATCTGAAACTCACTGATGACAGATATACGGACAAATACAAATGCTCTGCAGTTTAATAAAAGGCTCATATCCCATTTATTGAATACAAAGCTATGCTTATACACCAACCATGGATAACGTATGAGTGCCTTCTTGCAATCAACCACCCATCCCCTGCTATCCAACTCCTATATCCTCTCTTCCATATTATTTTTATCTTCTCCACATCATCAGTTCCTTCACAATAATTAGTCTGACTCAATCTCTGCCCCCAAAACTTCCTGTGACTTTTCTCAATTAGTAACTGGTGTTTTTCTCTTTATTATTATCTCTCCCTGATAATATAGTGTTATTTACCTGTGTTATCTCTCCATAGTTATATGCATAATTAAAGTATTTGGTAGATAGACATATCAGTATTCTCTGTTAGTAGAAATGTGTATAAACCTTAGTCTATATATGTAAAATTGATGTATTAAGAGCTCTGACTGTATCTGCATGTTACTTCTCTGTTGTAATTATTTATTTATTTATTTGCATTTTTTTTTATCAGGATGGTCCACTGGCCCAAAAAGTGTCCATTTTCAGTGGAGGCCTGTGGAGAAAAGCTCCACATATAAAAGAAATTTAAATACAATCACATTTTCTACATACGAAGAGAGATAACAACTTAAAAAAAACAGATGTACAGTCTTATCATAAATTTCTAGCTAGAATAACAAAGGCAGCATACATTATACACAAAATATACAAAGTACAATATATCGTCTGCTTTGGATACTGTAGAGTGAAGACAGCAAGATATAGTTGCATAACTGTTAAGCAGAGGGGAGAAAAAAGTTAGTGAGATCAGGTGGGGGAAGATGCTCTGTAGTTGTAGCCACGTGTACATTGCCATAAGGCTAAGAGATGCTGTTTTAGAGATGTTTTGAAGGACATGTGATTGGAAGTAGTTCTGATATAGCTGGGTAGGGAATTCCAAGTTTTAGCAACGGTACATGAGTAGAGAGAGATTGACCAACTGCTAGACTTGAGTATGTGCACTTTTAGAAGGAACTGATTTTCATGTTTTATTTTAATGTTTTGATATTTTGTACAACTGTCCTGTTGTAAATGTGGAGCTTTTCTCCCTATGCCTCCACTGAAAATTGAATTGTATCCAGTTGGACTTTCCCAGTAAGCAAATGCAAATTAAATAAATAAATAAAATAAAATATGTAACTAATATTTGGGTACCATTTTGCATGTCTTTGCATCTAGATCCAGGCTTCAGTGGGCCATGCTTTGTTTTTAACACCTGCAAGGAGTTTATTTTGGCTTATACCCCAGTGACCAACTTGCCTAGTGGCAAGAAAAGAGTTGAAAAGCACAGGACTTCAAAAGTTAATTTAAGGCTACTGCAAAGGCAGTCAGTTTGTTAAAAGTATACAGTGGTCAACAGATGCATGAGTACTAGTGCCTTGCTAAGTAGGCTGCAGAATCATACTTCTCAACTGGCCATCATACATCTCAACCTGTTAGTGCAAGAAACCTTGACAAAGCCTGATAAAATGGTGGGACAAAGAACCAAAATTCAAGACAGATTTTAAATATTGCTCTTATAAACTTAGAAAGTTGCTAGAGTAACATGGTTTGTGTTAACATACATTTTCTGAAGGATTTGAAGTCTAAAACTCAAATATATATTATTATTTAGTGACTTCAATCACCAGATCATCCCGGTGATTCATCAGAAAATCACAAATTATATGAGGAATTGACCAAAAATGTTGTTATTGTTTTTCTTTCGGCTTTTCCCGGTTAGGGGTCGCCACAGCGGAACTCCGATCTGCTAATGATTGGCAGTCGATTTTTATGGTGCAGAGGTGCCAGCCCAATGCCCAACCCTTAATGAAGGCATGCCCATTCACACATGTCTTTCGAACGCCACTCGACCGCGGGGAGGACATGCAGACTTCACACCGAAGGAGCTCCAGCCGAGAATCGAACGGGAGAACCTGTTGCTGTGAGGTGACAATGCGACCGCTGCACCATGGCGGCAATAAGAAGGAAAAAATCTGGACATTCTGTGAAAACTAGACAGTTGAGAGGTATGCAGGCCATCATTTTCTAGAATGTCTTTATTTTGCCTCGGTTCTTTGGTCTGCACTTAATAAAATTTAAGGTTTTCTGGCAAATCCTTGAGGCTTGCAGTTAATAAATAATGACAGACATTTTAGTTTCATACTTTATAGTCTTCAGTAAATGTGTAATAATGCAAAATGTGCTATTCCTGCAATTTTTTAAGTTTATAATAGCAATAATTAACATCTGTGGTAAGAAGTTGATTTTGGCCTTTTGTTCTCCATTGCTTTTGGCTTTGTTCAGAATTCTTGAACAAAGAATTTGAAATGTATGTGCAGAATAACAAAAAAATATAAGAAATGTTTGGGATATGTTAGGAACCCCATTCTCCTATGTGGAAGGGAGAATATCACCCTGAGAGTTAAGCTGACAGCCACTACTAAATTCATTGTATGTCTCATCTCGTGGCTACACTGCTCTGTGTTTAATGGTACAAAATCAGAATAAGATTGTTGGGATAAGGTGGGAGGTTGGCATAATGTTTAAGGTGTTTACCTTAAAGACACAAGGTACAGAGTTTGATTCTCACATGAGGTAATTGGCTAGGCTTAAAAATGGCCCACAAGGGCAGTTAGCCTAGTACTAATCTATGAACCTATGCTCTTCATTTCAGAGGCACAATAAACTAACCATAAAGGGACTATATTCTGTGACCTACTATTCATAGGCATAGTCTACAATTCTATAAGGGTGGCGAAAGCCAAGCACACTCTGGCTAGGCTTGTAAATGCCCTAGGGCAGATAGCCTAGTATCAACCTATGAACCTAATAAGAGAACTACTGCAAAGAATAACTCTGGTTCAAATAAAAATGGCAGTGTTCTTTAGTTTAGTCACAGATGGCCCCACAGATCCTTTATAAAAAGAACAGACAATCCTGCTCATGCAGTACATACACAGGAATGAGTATAGAGGTCTTGAACTTATAAAAAGATACCACAGAACTAGAAATGTTCCAGACAATGGGCCAACCACTTGTTGAGATACTCACAAAAAGACTGACTGCATTACAGTTACAACCTTTGGCTGAGGCAAAATACAGACAAAAAAACACACACCTTCTACTACCCTAGCCCTCTCTTTCCCTGCCTTTTTCCCCAACTGCTCTGCCCATCTCCACACCCATTTTTTGACATGTGCAAGTGACAGTGTGAGCTGCAATATAATTTTTATGTTTTTTAAGGTATTTTATTGATATTTGATTACCAGGAAAGTCTGACTGGATAGAAGTCCATTTTCAGAAGAGGCCCGGGGAGAAAAGCTCCAAATTATTACAAAACATTTAAGAACAATAGTTTTTGACAATCTTCAAAAACATCTGCACTTTAAATAATTTAACAAATTTGACATAATATAAAACATTGGTTAAGAATCTAATCAAGATATATGAAAATCATTTAATATTTAGAGAAATTTTAGAACATTTGTATAGAAATTAAAGGTAAGTTGGTCTAATAAAAATAAGAATTGCAATATGAAGTGAAGGAAAAACAGGCTTATGGTATATTTACAAAGAAAGTCAGGGAAGAGAATTTGTTAGCAGAAGGAAGTAAGTGAAGAAGGGAGAGGAAGGAGGTATAAGCAATGAAAAGGTACCTGCTCACATTCAGGGATAGAGTTTATCCTGGTTTTGAGCACAAACAGAACCAGGTTTTAGCTAGGAAGTCTTTCAGAGTGGTTTTAAAAGGGGTTTATATTATATGTTCGAAGAGACTTTTCCTTGAACATATAATCATCAAACCCTAAAGAGCGAACACTATAAAGGGCAAATGGCCACGTCTGCAAATTTTTTCCTCAGGAAAAAATTCAGTTGACCGTTATTGGGAATTGCCCTTTTCTCCAACATAGAGCGATCTCAAAGTTGGTATATTTAGTTGGGGGAGTGTGGGGGGCATAGTCCCCCATGTCAAGGGGTGGTGGGACAAAGCCCCTATGTCGGGGGTGGTGGGGGTCAAAGCCCCCCATTTGATTAGGGTTTTGAAGTTTGTGTTTTTTCGTGTGCGGCCCCGTGAATTTTCCCTGAGGAAAAATTTCCCAGACGTGGCCATTCGCGCTTTAGAGTGTTCACTCTTTAGCGGTTGATAATATGTTCAAAGAAAAGTCTCTTTGATCATATAATATAGACCCTTTGTATAGACCTGATGGGTACAGGTAAGGCGTTCCAGGCCTTAGCAACCTTGCATGAGTACAGACAAAGCCCAGCAGATTTGCTAGGTTTGTAGGCAGATAGGAATTTTTGGTCACTGGATCGCAATGACTGACTGGGAACATAATTGTGTAAAATGTTTTCTAGTACTGGACAGGCAGATGAATAAGAAGCTGTGTATATGTAAGTTGATGTGGCAGTTCTAACCAATTTAGCCTTTTTGGTACTATACACTAGTGGGTTCTGAAAGGGGTATGTGCTGCAAATTTAGTAAGTTTGTTATAGCATTGTTCAAATTTTAATTTTTGTGAAGCCTGGAGGTTAGTAAGTATGGCAGCACCATAAAGAGGAGTGGGGAGGAGAGGAGTAGTTCCAAGTGCAGTTTTAGTTGCGTAGGTGAGAACGTTTTTGGCCTTGTAAAGCTTTCCAAGTTTTTGATTAGTTTTTCTTATACAGTTTAGTGTAGGTAGGTTGAATGTAAGATTTTCATCCACTATCACCCCTAATAGTTTGCTATGAGAAGTGACTTCAATGGTTGTATTATCAAGAGAGGATTTTACATTTTGATTTTTCATGAGAGAGCGATTTGGGGAAATAAATTAGTAGTTTGGTCTTTTTTGAGTTGAACATGAGTTGTGAGTTACAAAGCTGTAATTTTTTGGAGGTGGGCCATGTTGTCAGATGTGCAAATGAGAGTGGAATCATCTGTGTATTGTATTAGGGTGACCTGTTGTATGGATGTATAGAGGGTGTTGGTGAAAATGTTAAAGAGGAGGGGAATAAGGAGAGAGCCTTGTGGTATACCGAGGGTGACAGAGAGGTAAAGAGAGAGCATGGAGTGTCATTTTACTGACTGATACCTATTGGATAGGTAGCGTCTGAACCACAGAAAGTTGGGCTGAGAGAGACCAAGTGAAGACATTTGAAGTAGAAGTTTGTTGTAACAAACTGTGTCCAAGGCTTTAGACAATTCTAGAAATAAGGAAGTCACTAGTTTGCCGTTATCTCTAGCTTTCTTGAACACAATATCACATTAAAGAGATGCATCTGCAAAACAAAAAAAAGTCTGACATAACAAATAATAGGATTCCATTTCTGCCGGAAAGAAAAGTAGAGTTCATATAGTTATTTGTGGATTACTGGGCAATCATTCGGATATCCAAATAGTCCAGGAAAAACAAGGTAGATGTCAACCCAGTCTGTATGGGACACTGAATTCAAGATGTGACAGATGAAGACTATGATGGCAGCAGCAAAATGAGAAACAATTTTAAGACAGTTCTAGCAAGACCATGTGCAATAATTCTGGAACTGACCATGTGGCCTGCAGAACCCATAATTTTAATATTGCAGCAGTTTGGCCTCCTATAAGACATGCCGTTACATGCAGAGTCAAAACAAACCTGCCCTCGTCAGCTAAGGACAATAATGTGAACTTATCAAAAGGGTACATTAGCAAATTTACAACGGGTCTAGGAAGATGAAGATTAAGAGGAAGACCATAGTGAAGGCTTACCTACCTTCGAAATACATGGTGAATGGACCAGTGTGATTGTCTCTGAATCTTAAAGTCCAACAGTTTTGTTACAGTTCATTTGGAGACTTGGGTATTTGCATGAAGTGTAGTTTCTTCATATATTTTGTCATTGTGGAATGTTCACTGCATCTTACAAATTCTCATAGCCTCTATTTTTTAGCGTGAATGACCTAATTCAAGCATGTGAAAAGGCAAATAGTACCAATGAGATGATGCTGACACCAGATTTAGCTTAATTGTTTAGGAGTTGAAACTCTTAATATGTAATTTGCTTATGAAAACATACCCACAATATGTAGCAGACTAACTCACTGTGTCACTGGTATTGCATCAGGTTTACCTTATTGCCAAAGGAAAAACATTCTTCATACCATTTTTGGATGGAGCATGTTATTTCCAAACTCATGACCAACTTACTGAGTGCCACCCACATTTTAGTTCAGTAGTTTTTACTACAATAGCCACCTATATAATATGCAATCATGAAATGGTCTGACAACTGTGTACTATGCATACAAGGCTCAGCTCACCAGTCAGGACAGTTCTGAGGTAGTACTTTGGTGGAAAGCTGAGTGTATGTTAATTCCAAAGTCAAATCATTATTACATCCTATAAAGTCAGCAGTGTAGCGAAAAGAATCAACATCTACAGGAACAACACGAAACGCAAACATAACGGTTTGGCATTTCTACACCTTCATCAGAATATGTCAGACAATACCGAGCAGGTGTTAAAAGACTGACTTTGTTATGCTCAGATGACGGTCTTTGTCCCCAAGCTACCTCATCTAGATGTAGGTACATGTGATGCGGTTGCTGTTATTTTAAGTCTGAAGAAGCCTACGGGTCAAAGCGCTTACTTTTTGTGCAATAAATAGGTTTATACGAACTTTTGGATATATCGTGTGTTTCTGATCTATGCACCTGGATTTGTACTTTTCAACAGTTTACTTTGGAGAATATCTGCCGTTTGTGTTCCCATATTTTGTACTGATTATCACACTCAGTATTCATGCCTGCATAATTTATATTTGGACACTAGTCATGAAAGTGAAAATTTGATCTAAAAGTGAAATGTGTGACTGAAATAGTAAAAAGTCAGTTTATGGGCAGTCTTCAGCCTGGTAATTTTTGTAATTTAAATCTTCAAAGTAGAACAACAAAACAAAAGCACTAAGCAGTACAAAAAAATGTATAGATTCCTGTACTCACTGCAAAAACTTAATGGTATAAGATTAGAATTATCTGACTTTTTTGGCATTTGTAATGGGAATATTGAAAAGAAATGTCTGCAATCATAAGTTAATAGTCAGCAATTTGCTTATACGTATTACTTTATACCAGAGTGCTGACTAATGTAACTCAAGCATTCCCCTCCTCCACTCAAAATTAACTTCATTCCTATCACTGTAATAACTGCAAATGGAAGAGTGCCATAACCATAGCTCTTTAATGAGTGTATGTTTGTTGGTGACCTTGGTCATCATTCGACTCTCCTTTTTTGGCTTATATTACTGTTGGTCGTTCAATGAAATACATATTGAGTACTTCTTAATAAAGCTTATGTAGAAGTGTTAACATAGAGGATAATAAGAGCTGTTTAGCGTAACACAGTTTATTCAACGCTTTCAAGAGACTTCATCAGAAAACATAATCCACTTGTAAAAACAACGGTTAAGTAACCAAACCAATTAAATAATTAATTAGTATAAATGACTTGATGTGACTTGATGTGATGACTTTATACTAATTAATTATTTAATTGGTTTGGTTACTTAACCATTGTTTTTACAAGTGGGTTATGTTTTCTGATGAAGTATCTTAACGTAAGCGTTGAATAAACTGTGTTACGCTAAACAGCTCTTATTATTTTTTTGCCTTGACCACTGATTCCTGATTTTTGTTATTTGGTTGGCGTTCATCTGGTTTGCACTCTTTTTTATTAACATAGAGGATTATGAATAGATTTCCAATCATAACCAACATGCTATGTGTTCGAGACATGATGTCAAGAAAGAAGATTGACACATGAATCTTGACATCCATGTCAAAAATACATACATTCCTTGGTTATGATTGGAAAGACCTGATCATAATACTTTATGGTACATGGAACTTTACCTGCTCTCAGCTTGCCACTACCCTTCTCTTGTGACCACTGTTTTTTGACACCTTTATTGAATAGACACTTGTGACATAAGCACATTTACGTTTAAGCAAAAGTAATCAAACTGTATTAAATGAACATTATAGTTTACACATATTGCTATGTATCATATAACCTAAGCAACATTACATAAATTATTCAATTCCCTTTTTTAAACAAGAAACATCTTTATTAAACCACCATTTATGATATAAGCAATCATACATTTATATAAATGAAAAGGAACCACACCAACACAATCCTAGTTGCAAGCATTTTATATCACAAACCATACTGACACACTCCCATTTGCAAACATTATACATCAGCTATAATCTACCCAATCATTTTCAGTCAAACTTTACTGTGAAAATAAGACTATTCCTTAACAACATTGAGGGGAGGCTATCTTTTCACTGATTTCACATTTAATTGTGGAGCTCCATGCACTACATAGAGAATTGTGATCAGGTCTCCAATTAGAACCAGTTTATTATGTGTTTAAGACATGAAGGCAAAGAAATTCACCTTGAGACCTATGGTCACCTGATTCAGAAATGCTCCTAAGCACTGTTATGAACTTTTGTTAAACACACCTAAGCACTGTTACAACTGGGTCCCCCAATAGGGAAGTAATTATGTTATGTTTTTCCCTGACACTAGAGAGTAATCACAGTGTTCCATACACCACATAGTTATTTTGGATGTATTTATCTTCTTGGGTGAAGTTATTCTTGATATTACATTAACAACTACTTGCCAGAAATTAACTGATTCATATGTATATAATGCATTAACATGCATGGTGTATATGTCTTCAGTGGTTTATTATTATGATTGATATAATTAGAATTATACAATGACTGCTAATTATTATTCAAAAATGAGCATGCTGATTGGACAACTCAACCAGAGTGTTCACTGTAAATCAAGCATATACCAATAAAAAAAAAATCTAGCCGCTGAAGTACTACTGAGCGGCCAGACTTTCTACTGGCATATGCTGAGGGACAGAGCAAAATATGACAAAAATTGGGTACTTTTTGCAAAACGAATGAATCAGAAATGTGCCTGATTTTCCTTGTATTTCTGTACTGTCCCTCACAAAATCTCGGTAGTAAAAAAAAAAAATAGAAAAAACAGCAATGGATATTCTTTCTTCTCCGTTGCTTCTCCTGTACTGTATAAGTGTGGGAATGTAAGAAACATATGCATGTTCAGTGGATCAGTAAACAAGGGAGAATGGGGAGAAACACTACAGTGCTCTTATACAAGGACATTATTTAAGAAAAGAAAGCAATTTCTTCCTTAAATAATGTCATTGTACAATAGCATAAATCTACTCCTTCATCCTGACATACTGAGGCTAACTTTTCCATTGCTACAACTTAATAGTCAGCTCCAGAAATATATTATTAAATGAATAACTGATTAAACAGGTACAACTCAAACATATCACAGAAAGTGAAACACCAACAAAATAATGGATCCAAATTTTTACAGAGTACTAAAGCCAGAAAACTGTCATGAAGATGCTTTGTAAGAAGCAACTCGATACAGTGTTATTATGTATAGTGAGAGTACATTGATCTTGCTGGTTATACTTGCGTATTTTTACAAATGGACCAGTTTGGGTATGAATGGATATCTTTCGCTAAGCTTGCATGAGTACACAGAATGAATGTGGGTACTGGTATGAATAGCTGGTCTGTTTGCAGGCATGACTGATGACTAGAGATTTTGAAATTGTTATTCATGAACTTTTACTCAGTAAATTTTGCAAGCTAAACTTAACAGGACAATATGATACAATCATATCAAAGCTACCTAAAGGATAGAACCAGAGCAGTAGGATTGGCAGAGAGTCTGTCATTTAGGTGGCTTTGGAACCACAGTAACCTCTTCCGGTGCGTTGAGCCATTCCCTGATCTAGTCCCCCCCCACATACACACACAACTTTAAGTTGAGGGGGAAAAGGGGCCCTCTCATACCCCCCCCAAAAAATTATCTTTAAACTTTAAAACTATAGCAAACCACTTGCTACAGCTTATACTATACAACAATTGCTAAATTGCAAATGTAGTAGCACCATTCATTTCTGAATGTTAGTACTGTACTTTGGAGCAATCGGCATCTGCTGGTTGTACTCCCAAACATCTTGTGCCCGGGACACCTGCCCCCTTTGTCCCACCCTAACTGAGACTCTTGATGGAACTTTTCATTTTTAAAAAAAAAACTCCTTCACTGAGAATTTAAACCTTAACACGTGTTCCCGAAGGCTGTGTGTCATGCTTCCTTCTTTTCTCACTCTAATGATCTCTCCCTTGAACTACCACACCTCAATATTGTGATTTAAGCTGATGGTATCCTTTTCACTGAATCTAGAAAAACACATTCTGTCCTGCAGATATAATTACAGTACCACTTCACAGGCTGCCACAAATGGTCTCTAGCTAACAAACTGCTAATCATTCTCAAAAAAAAAAAAATGTAATGGTCATTGCCATTGCCCACATAAAATGTAATGGTCATTGCCCTTGCCAGGACAACAGCCACCACCCCTCTTCTCCTACTGAAGAACAAACCAGGTTGACACCATTCGTAATGTCTCTGTGCAAATATATGATGGACGTACTTTTGATCTATCATTAACACTTATTTTACACAGATAAAATGACTAATAAAGTTACTGCACAACTAAACTTTACTGGCTCTTAATTCTTCCTATAACACACAGAGGGCCAGGTTAAGAAATCTTTTCCACATTGTACTAAATGAATTTACACAACAAGAGGCTATATGATTCAGTTCCATGACATAGTTGGGTCAAATAATGTGACTAAGTCATGTAATATTAAATGAATTCAAGCCTATCCTGTACTCAGTGGTGGCAGGGTCAGAAATTGTATCCTGGATGTGGAGCCAACCCATCAGATAATGTCCACAGAGACACACACACACACACACACACACACACACACACACACACACACACACACACACACACACACACACATTCTCACACACACAGTCACACACACACACCTACAGTTAGTCTGGTGGATCACCTATTCACATGTGCACAACTTGAAGATAGGAAACACAGCAACAAGTGAAAACCCATGTAGACTCCACAAAGAAAATATTCCATCCAGAAATCAAACCGAAGAAGAGGGTGCTGCAAGGCAGCAGTGCTAACCACTATAAAACACTTGCTACAACTTTTATACCGTACACAAAGCATTGAAACATGAGTTTCAGTCCTCACACTATAACTAGTATCTGAATTCTAGCACACAAGAAATGCTGGTACACAAATGAATATCACTACTGCCCTTCTGAACCTTTGGGATCTGCTAATCTCACCCCTAACACCTTGCACCTGAGGCATCTGACACCATTGACCTATACTAGCCACAGTTCTGGAATACTGTGTAGTTAAGTGACTTGTTCAGTGTTTGACAATAAGCAAAAAGAAACTGAAAAAAAAACAAACAGTAGACTACAGGAAGCAACTTATTTACATCCATCCATCACCATGTTTTCCCATTCTTGCACATGGGGTTGGGGTGTCAACTGCAACAGTGACAATCATCTAGAGCCAAGGTTTACACCACCAGGTGGCTAGCCCTGCTGCGGTAGTTCATTTACACCACATGCTAGCACACACACTCACACATATGATCAATTTAGAGATGTCCAATCCACCTACTGCATGTATTTGGAAAGTGGGAGAAAACAGGAGCACCTGGAGGAAACCCATGCAAACCCATGGAGGACATGCAGACTCCACACAGAAGGGACTCCAGCCAAGAATCAAACCAGAGAACCTCTTGCTGTAAGGTGAAAACACTAACATCTCATAGCCTTAATCCTCTGCATTGACCAAAACTAGTTTGTGAGATTACAGCTCCTATTAAGGATAGGGCTAAATCTCTTCACATACTTTCATCAAAAAGTTAATGACTTCTCTAAAGCAAATTTCACACTCCTCAAAATCGAGGTGGAATCCTTCAAAGCCCCCAGGCCTGTGGAAAATACGGCCCAGACCGCAGAATCCTTTATAAACGCATTCTATGAACACCTTCAGGAATGCATGGATCATGCAATCCCAAATAAAACCAAGACCCAATCCTCCAAAGGCAGGTGTCCTGTCTTGTGGACCCCAACCATAAACAAACTATACAATAGAAGGAGGAAGCTACTACATGATAGAGCAAAATCCCAAAAAGGGAAGGCATCTGTGATCGGTATTAGCAAAAAACTACAGGCACTCATAAAATCGTCTAAGGCCAGCTTTGAGAGAAACATTGCACAGGACACTAAGGATAATCACAAAGCTCTCTTTAGTTATGTTAGGAACCTGGGTGGGAATTTCCAGATATGCTCAGAATTAGTCCAAAATGACAAAAAATACACCGAACCCACAGACATTGCCAACATCCTAGCTGACAGGTTCAGCGCAAACTTCTCCCCCCCTCCCCACCAAAAGGGCAAATATCTATCCCAGCAGAGTGCTGCCCCCCCCTAACATCTCAGATGCTCAGGTAAGAGCCGCCCTCTCCAAAGCAAAAGACCCAGCATCAATGGGACCGGACGGTGTCCCAGGCTGCGTCATACATGAACTCCAAGAAGAGCTAAAACCAAACATAAAACTACTGTTCAATCTCAGCCTTACTACAGGATATGTACCCAAAGAGTGGCATGCAGCAACAGTGGTCCCTCTCCACAAAGGTGGTGCCTCAATGGATCCTGGAAACTATCACCCCATAAGCCTGACTAGCTTGGCCTGCAAAGCTATGAAAAGGATCATCATGGACCTCATAAATAAAGATATTGGGGACCTACAGACACTGGATCCTACCCAGTTCGGCTTTGTTAAGGGCAGATCCTGCCTCTTAAACCTGGTCGATTTCTTTGAAACAGTCACCAAGGCCATTGACGAGGGGAAGGTGGTCCACACAGCCTACCTGGACCTTGCAAAAGCCTTTGATACAATACCCCACTCGGGCATTATAGATAAGCTCACCAGCTTAAATATAAACCCCTATGTCACTAGATGGGTTACAAACTGGCTCAAGGGCAGAACCCACATGGTTAGAATTGCTGGAGCCATGTCAGACTCCAAACCAGTTACAAGTGGCATCCCACAAGGCTCAGTCCTGGGACCTCTCTTGTTCGGTATATATTTCTCGGAGGTACAGGCCAACATGGAAGAACTGTGGCTGACGAAGTTCGCAGATTACTACAAACTAGGTGCCATAATCCACTCTCCAGCCGACACAAGCATCCTACAAAATAGAAACAGACAACTGGTTCCAGAGCCATGGCCTCAAGCTAAACGCCAAAAAGTGTATAGTCATCCCCTTTGGCAAAAACAAAGTGCCCACAAATTACCACATAGGTTGTAATCCATTAAGTATGGAAGAAGTAATTAGGGACCTGGGGACCCAAGTTGATAGCAATCTCTCATTTGAAAACCACGTGGCCAAAGTGGTTAGAAAAACATTTTATATAGCCCACCTAATCATGAAGGGATTCACATCTAGATCAGGGGAGGCCATCGTGCCTCTTTACTCATCCCTCATCAGGCCCATAACTGAGTACAATGCCCCTTTTGGGATGTACCTTACCAGACACCTGCAGCAACTGGAAAGACCCCAAAAGTACCTCACCAAGTGGATCAAAGGGCTCAAACAGATGCCATATGCTGCCTGGTTAAAGAAACTCCAGCTCTACTCAGTGGCATACCGCCTGCTCAGAGGCAATCTGTGTCTGACGTATAAAGCTATGTCCAACCCGGAATTAATGGACATGCTGCACCTTAGAAAATCCAAATCCCATCGAGCTACGTGCTCGAGAAACTTGAACCTCAGCACTGAAATAAATAGGACATGCTGGAGGGACAGATTCATAACCCAGAGGCTTCCTTCACTCTGGAATAAAATCCCAGTCCAGGTTAGGCAGAGTCCCTCATTGACTCTCTTCAAGAGGAATCTAGATGAGTGGATGAGAGATTGTAGGTTTACCCCGGGTATAACGTCTGTGTCACTGTTAGACAGAGGCACAGTATACTAACCTCAAAAAAGGGCATAGCAAAATTCATTTAAAATGGGTGGCGAAAGCCAAACACACTCTGGCTAGGCTTATAAATGCTCTTGGGAAAATAGCCTGATATAAACCTATGAACAAGAAGGGGAAAGATACATACATACATAATTTCCATTTCATCTCTGCATATCATCACATTTATTTTTAATATTAGAATATTTCTATTTTTCTAGCCTTTCTTGGCCATCCATAAAATTAGAATAATCTGAGGTGAGTACCTGTGCAAATTTTAAATATGAATTGCACTTCCAATCCCCCTGCCTTGCTCTTACTTTGTGAATGCCAAATTGGTGCTGATTTTGTATCGGCTCCAAGACCATGCCCATACTCATGGCTTTAAACTATTGTCAGCAGTCTGTGCCTTACAGCTTACCTCTCAAATATCCCTGATTTTAACACAAATTTGATCTCTGTCTCTTTTAATCCAGCCCTAAACTGCTGATGTTTGGAGAAAAGATGATGAATTACACTTAATAAATAATGACGATAATTAGAGTTTACATCAGAAAATGTATATTAATTCACGTTTGCCTTATTCTGAAAAGGCCTCAGGTTAATAGTACTAATATTTTAAAAGTGTCCCTGATTGTTCCAGATTATTTCTGGATTTGTCCCTGGTTCTGTTGAGATTTGTTCTTGACTAGTTGAGACCTATGCATACAGACATCCCTGAAATGTTTCTGCCTATGGTTCAGAATTATTTCTCAGTATTGATCATGTGGCCAGCTCATGTTACTCACACACACACACACACACACACACACACACACACACACACACACACACACACACACACAGTGAACACTGTAGCACAAATTTTAAAGTCAGAAGCAGTAACCCCTTTCCTCAGCATTCTTTTTTTCCTGCAACACTAATGAGATATAATTTGGGCTGTTAGCAGCTAAAGGTACTCGAAGAATTTGGTAGTAGAACTCTACCAGTTGAGGTCATTGCAGGTGAAATTCCCCATTCACTGAGGTATGGCATTCTTGGAAATGATAAAATCACAAGTGGAAAGCACCTTACATGATGGATAGTGGGAGTTTGCCCCTCCTGAATCCAGGTTCAAGATTCCACTGCACACTGCTAGTGTTTTGTTGTCACACAGAATTAGAGAACCTGTGGTTGTCTCTCATGCTGAAGAACTAAAATAGTCCATTGTATGAGTAGTTATGCCCAAAGGAAAGCAGCAATGAAGTTCTGGTTATTGATTTTCAAGCATTGTGCTATACAAAACAGTACTGCTTTTAATTATCTGACCATTGTTCCACCCCAACATGGACCACAAAGGCAAGTGTGAATGCTTTAGATATCAGGACAGTTTAAACTATCTATATAACTATCATGTTTCTGGGACATGGAAAAAGTCATAGAACAAAGAAAAACAAGTTGACATGGGTTGAACATGCAAACTCCACACAATGAATGACCAGATCTTAGGACTGAATCCGCAATGTTGGCAGTTCATGACAGAAATCTTAAGCATTGTATTGCCCTTCCTAATATAAACCACTGAAAGACTACAGACAAACATGACAGCAATGATATTACATTGTCCTAACACTGTAATGTTTGCATGATAACACTGTAGTGGTTGCATGGTAATGCATAGTATCTGCAAATATGAACTGACAATTATAAAATCATATCAACTCCTTCAGCAGAACTATTTTATTGCAAATGATAACTGAGTTAATGCATACCTTGGAAATGCACATCTGCTAGCATTTTATTTTTAGAGAGGTTATTAAAATGTATTTTTTGTTTTTCCCTGTAGCCTCCATTTCCCCATTACATCACTGAGAACTGAATTGCAGTGGGTCTCTTGCTTATTAGTTTAAAATTAACTGAGCAGATAAGCTACCATACATTGGGGCAGCTTCTGTACTACAAACTCTTCTTCTAGGTCTCACATACAGTAAATATTCAACAATTAAAGCCTGGACTTAAGGAAAATGTCATAAGGTTCATTGCAGTATTGGCACAAGCTTGAATAAGCTGACGTGTATGCCAGTCAGCAAATAATAACTTGTTCTGACAACAGTCTTGAAACGGAACGGTTTCCTAACCAGTATCTTTAGCAACTAACCTTCCCCTATAACAAAGGTATGCACAGTAGCAAACCAACAGGTACAACAAGTTATTAGACAGGAAATACTGTAAAAGCAAAAAAAAAAAAGAAAAGAAACTAAAGTAAACAAGTTAACAAATGAAAAAGTAGCAGATAAAATATGGGACAGATAAAACATTTCTGTTTCAGTGTTAATAAATAGCTATCTAACTTACTAATGTAAAAAAAGCACTATTGTTACATTTTTAGTATTGCTGCTTTTGACCTTTAGGTTCCACAGCTGCAACAAGCTATTTGAAAACAGAACAATATATTGCCAGTCTGCACAAAAATGTGCTCTCATAATTTTTGTTTTCCTTTGGAGTTAAATTAGGATAATAATGTAGATATGCTGTAGGTGTAAATAGAAGTTCAGCACAGAATGAAGGCATAGTAGCAGTAATAAACAAGTTCACACAAAGACCACCATTCCTGAGAAACCTGTCTTCAAGGCACCTGCTACAGAATAACATGCGTTTTGTCTACAGGAGCAATTAATATGACACCTTGATTTATAAGAGACAGAAGCAGTTAAATTCAAATATCTGTTGACATCTGTGTTTCAAGGCACAGTAATAATCTTGCCTCACAAATGTTCAGCAAAATTATGTTTGTCATGCTAGCACTAATTACTTCCATTTATTCTAAAGTAAGAGCAAAATGTAAAAAATAAAACTGGTGTACTTACGTTAAAATAGCTTCTCTCCTAAACAAGCATGACATGGCAAGAAAATAAAGGACGTAGAACTAGCTTTCAACAACCAGGACACACGAGTTCCTTGTTCATGACTCTCTGTACACACCCAGTCTTAAAAGAAATTTCTGTGATTTAACGTTATTTGGGGTCCCACCCACTTAAGTGGGAACTCATGCAACCTGATTCAGCATACAGGTGCTTTAAACTACTGGGAATAGCCCTGGGGCAGTAAGCTAAAAAAGTTCCCATGACATCGTACCTGACTGCTTGTTAAATGCTAATTGTCATTTTTTTGCCTTGTTTTGCCACCACCTACTGAGAATTGCTTCATACTACAATGTGAAAACAAATGAACATTCCTGGATAGTGCCTGATTATTTCATGTCTGCTGTCTCACTTTGAGCCCATTCATTTCAGTGAGTCATGACAGATTACCAAACCAGAAAGACACCAGTGAATGCCTCCAATTTAAAGGTAACTAGCACATGTTTTTATCAACATGCTTTATGAACCCTGTACAGACTAAATATAAACCCTTTGTCAGTAAAGTGCTGAGTGCTAGTACATGGAAATGTCGTTGGCTTTGTATTCCCTCCATAAGTAATGTTGATCTTAGATTTTGTTCTCTTAGTGTTCTGTGACAAGGTTGGGAAAGTAAGATCTTTTATACATTTGCAGCTTTTCCATTAATCTGTTCAAAATAAGGGATGGAGAGTAAAGCAGTAAAGCAGAATTGAGGAAAATAAGAAATAGGGCATAGATCTTGCTGTATATATTTACTATGACTGTTATTTATTGCTCACTATATAATACCTGCGTTTGTGTGCATTGAGGCATTTGCATAATTATCGCTATAAGGAAAGTCTGATTTATTTTCATTTCTGTACAATTTTATCCGGGTTGAGACTGAAAAAGGTCATTAGAACAGCTCACTTAGCCAGTTATAAAACTGAAATAAATAAATAAATCTGCAGCTATCTGCTTTTCCTTCATTATTTTTATTATTTATTTATTTTATTTATTTTACGTTTGTTTACTGGGATAGTCCGACTGGATATATGTTAATTTTCAGTGGAGGCCCGGGGAGAAAAGCTCCATGCTATTAAGTTTCATAATGATAGGTTACAAATTGAAACAAAGATAACAGATTCTGGTAAACTCTTACAGTCAAGTTACATAGCTTAAAAAATATTATACATGAATACAGAGTCAATATTTCATACAGTCACATTACATAGCTTAAGACAAACAATATACATGGAATACATAATGAGTCCACAGAGTGGCACAAGTACAGCTATATCAGTAACAAGTTCATAGAAGATAGCAGATTCCTAAGATTTAACAAGCAGCCGAGATGATTAGAGCATTAGAGAGGGCTAGGAAACAGATTCGTTGGGCAGTATAATTACTAAAGGATAGAGACTAGTCAGGTTTGGAGCATGGACATTGCCATTACCTTAGAAAGTATAGTTTGAGAGGTTTTTTGAACTGGGATAATGAGGGTTCCAGGGTGATTTCAGCTGGCAGAGAGTTCCAGATCTTGCCAACGGCATTGGTAAATAGAGAGTCTCCTGCCACATTTCTGCTTTTGGTAGTCTTTATTAGGTTTTTATTGGTGGAGCGAACTGCTTTTAGGTTACTGTATGAGTTAATACTATTGTTTAGTGCAGGTGTTTTGTCTGGGTGATTCAGAGTTTTATGGACAACTATTAGTTGGTTGTATTGGAGTAAGCTAGTCCATTCAAGCCATCCAAGTTGAGTTAAGTTGAGGCAGTGGTGAGTTCTATATATTGCTCCTGTTGCAAACCTAGCAATATGGTTGTAACAGCTAGCAAGTTTGTTTTGAGTGGTTATGTTTTGCTTGGTGAAAAGTGGGGAGGCATATAGTAAGGAGGATAGTAAGTGTGAGTGAGCTACAGAGATTCTGGCAAGTCGGGTGAGGATTGTCCTGATTCTATAGAGGGAGCCTAGTTTTCTGTTAATGGATTTGATAGTTTAATTAACATTTTATTTATTTATTTTATTTTATTTTATTTTACATTTGTTAACCGGGCTAGTCTAGCTGGATACATGTCCATTTTCAGTAGAGACCCGAGGAGAAAAGCTCCAGGAAAAGACATAAAATAGACATATCAAAGTCATAATACATCCAATTAAAAATACAAAAGGTGATAACGGGAGAAATTAGAAGATACAAATGTTAAAAAAACAAAATATTTATATATATATATATTTTTTTTTTCCTCTCTCTCTCACTGTCTCTCAAATGCAATAGACAGTGAGGATATGCAGTATATACATACATTTTATTAGCAATGTTATGGTATTTTGTATCAGTAGGGTAGTATTAGAAGTTTCAGAGAAGTTATTAGTTTAGAAGGAAGGAAGTTAGTCAGGGTTAGTACAGGTGCATAGCCAGTGCGTCTTAAGAAATAGCTTTAGTTTCTTTTTAAAGAGTGAAAGAGAAGTTTGAGTTGTAAGTTCAGTAGGTAATAAATTCCATAGCTTGCCTACAGAGTTAGAGTATAGGGAGTCACCTGATGAGTTATTGGATCTAGAAGTGTTGATCAGGAGTTTGTTTGAGGAGCGTAAGTTCTTGAGTTTTTTGTAAGGTGTAATGATGGTAGAGAGTATTGGAGTGTTGTGGGGTTGGTGCAGGGACTTATGGACAATGGTAAGCTGGAGAAATTGAATATGGTTAAGAAATTCTAGCCAGTCCAGTTGTTTTAGGTTTAAACAGTGATGAGTTCTGAAGGGAGAGCCTGTTGCAAATCTAGCAATGTTATTATAGGATGTCGCCAGTTTGTTGAGGTTATTTTTTGAAAGGTTAGTATATATAGGGGAAGCATAAAGTAAAGTTGAGATTAAGTGGGTTCTGGCTATAGTGGTCCTAGCTACTGGTGTAAGAAAGGGCTTGATTCTATAAAGGGATCCTAGTTTTTTGTTAACTGATTTTATTGTGCTGTTTATATGACTATCAAAGTTTAGGTTGTTGTCAATTGTTATTCCTAGGAGTTTAGTAGATGTGTCGGGGGTAATAACAGTTCCATCAGTAGATGTGAGTGTAAGGTGAATAGGGGTGGAGTTTCGGGTTGGTGTGAAGAGTAGCAATTTAGGTTTTTTTGGGTTAAGCAGGAGGCATCGGTTTGAGAACCATTGTTCTACAGTGTTGAAAGCTTGTTGGGTAAGAGATTTAAGTTCAGTTTGAGAGGTGGCTGTACAGATAATAGTAGAGTCATCTGCATATTGAATGCAGATGGTATGTGGGATTGCTGATTGAAGGTCATTAATATAGATGGAAAATAGAAGTGGGCCTAAAATGGAGCCCTGTGGAACACCGAGGGTAATAGGAAGGTTACTAGAGAGTTTGTTTTGCCAGTGTACAGCCTGTTGATGGTTTTCAAGGTAAGATTTGAACCAATTTATAGCTAGGGAATTAAGTGAAAGCGATTTCAGAATGTGTATTAGGAGTTGGTGATTAACCATATCAAAGGCTTTAGATAAATCAATAAAGTCAGCAGAGGAAAAAATATTACTGTTACGGTTTTTGTTGATGCTGTCTGTGAAGGATAGTAGGGCAGTGGTAGTGCTGTGAAAAGGTCTAAAACCATGTTGGCAGTTGGCAAGGAGGTTGTTATGGAGAAGGTGGTTTAGAAGTTGCTTATGGATGCATTTTTCCATAATTTTTGCAAGAGGGGATAACAGAGCTATAGGACGAAAGTTAAAGTTGGAGTGACCTCCTTTGTGTAGTGGGATAATATGGGAAATTTTCCAAATGGGTGGGACAGTCCCTTCATATATGGTTCTGTTGATGAGTATGGAAATGGGGTAAGCAATGGCTTTAGCTCCTTTTTGTAGAAATTCTGCAGGGAGTTGGTCTGCTGATGGGGTGGTAGGTTTAAGTTTTTGGAGAAGGGAGCAAATGAAGGAAGTAGGTACTGGTTGTATATGAAATGGTGGGGGTGGGATAGTGGTAAAAGTAGACAAATATGATGTATCAGGAGATAAATGGCTGTCATATTTTAGGGCATTATCAATGGTGACTCCTAGGAGCATGGTATGCACATCTGGGGATATCAGTGTACCATTGTTAGATGTTATGGTGAAGAATGGGGTGGGGAATTTGCAGGTAGGGGAGAAGATGAACAGCTTGGTTTTGTTGGGGTTTAAGATGAGCTGATTATGTGAAATGGAATGGCCACATACACAGCTGTAGACATGCAATCCTATATTATTGATATTCTGACATCTAACCCATATCAGTTGATAGTACAAAGTGCAGTATACATCCAGCTAGGTTAGCCCCACCCCCCCCCATTAAAGAAAAAAACAAACTATTATTTATTATAACTTCAAATTAATTTCCACTGTCAAGGATGTGATAAAATTGCAAGAGCTTTTATATTCTTTATGTCTGTTACAAAACATTTTCAAAAGTTCCATAAGGTTGGAAGAAAAAAGTCTTTCATGATACTGTATAAAATAAGCAGCAATATGTTTTGTTATTTGCTAAATTCAATATTTTATAGTAGCAGTATTAACTCCTACTGTGTATTAGTAGTAGTATTAACACCTACTGTGTATTCAGGACACTAGAACCAGCACCTCTACTGACCTAATCAAAGAGATTATGATGAAACTGTGGAAAATTAATAAGTCCAAAAGCAATGCACTTCATTCTGATTTTTTTTCTTTCTGTCCATTCATCCCATGAGATCATCTCTGTTGAATCCATAACTAGGAAAGCAGTGATGTGTTTCATTGTTGTGCATTCCTTACTAGAAAGCAGAACATTTTAAGGCCAAGCCCCAGAAATACCAGCAGGAAAAAAATTGTCTGCATTAGTGAGAGGACATTTATAGAGATGGTATGTCCTTCCATGGATATTAATTGCTGAAATATTATGCACTTTAAGTAAATTTATGATAAAATGTAGCATGAAGTATTCTGAGGGGCTGTATTGGCCTTTTAGCAGTATTTTTAACCAAGCTATGAATATGTAAGTGTGACAAGTGGCTGCCAGTGAAACACATTGGGACTATAGAGGTTGTCAAAATCTGCTGAAAAACAAAAATGTAGAAATTATATTACCAGACAGACTATGTAGGATATTTTAGCTGCCCATTTTCTTTGTTTCTGAAATACTGGAGAGTCTGTCTGATAACAATTGTCCTCCCTTCTTAGGCTAATTATTGATTAGCTCTTTCCCTTACATATTTTTTGCTCCATTAGTATTTTTTCCAACTATTTTCCCTAGAAGATGAGTCTATTGCACAAACACACCAGTTTTCCAAGAAAAATATCATTGATCCACTTGCCTAATACTTACCCCGTCACTGTAATATAATGATAACTAGGTATTCATTTATTCAGAGCTTCCCTGTGCCTGGCTGCGACACCTATGACTACAACCCCTTGGATTACATCTAAAACCATTTGTGGACCTACAAAGCTGATATAAATATTTTATTTCTGCACTTGCTCTAGCTATCTCAGTGCTATTTAACAGTTACATGCTGCATTTATTGATTTGGTTGAATTTACCACTGTGTTTCAACCCATTTGTGACTGTACTGCTGTTAGATCATTTTAACAGTATTCTGATATTTCCTAACCTCTGAAACTGCAAAAGCTATTCTGTGTTTACCAAAGTTCTCCTGAGTTTGGCAAAATATTTTTAAGTTTTGCTAAGTTTTTCTGTGTTTGTAGAACTTTGTCTAGCTTTGCTCACTTTTTTCTGCATTTGGCAATATTTCTCAGGTTTTGTGAACTTATTTTCAAAGGTTCCTCATAATGCAGGAGTTGTGCCTTTTGTTGTAAAGCATTTGTTACTGCACTTGAACTGATTCAACCCATCTGAGTTGGCAACTGCTGGTGGAAGGCTTATTGTGTGCTGATCTGATTGGCTTGATGGCTTAACTGGGTAAAAGTCTTTCATCCTGCTGGTATTTCTGTATTTGGGAACTTTTATCAAGATTTGTGAACTTATTTCAAATGATTCCTGATATTGCATGAGTTATGCCTTTTGTTGTAAAGCATTTGTTACTGCACTTGAGCTTAAAGTCAGTTTGTTTTACATTAAGAGGGCTTCATTTTGCACTCTGGTGGGAGCTGAGGACTGATTCATTTCATTTGAGTTGGGAACTACTGGTGGAAACCTTATTGTGTTTTTACCTGATTAGCCTGAGGGCTCAACTGTGTAAAAGTCGTTCATCCTGCTAGTATTGCGAAAGCAGTAATCATGCCTTGTATATAAGCAAACATCTCCAGTTTAAAATCCTCTATAGGAAACACTCTCCAAAGTCTTCCACTGTCCACAGTTGCTTGAAGAGCTGTCAGTTTGTGTAGAGGGTAGCACCAGTGGAGGTCATCTAATAGTATACTGATAAACACTCTTACTTGTACCCTTAAATGACTCTCACCTACTCTTCCTCATCTAGCATGGATCTGGTATAATAGATAGGCACTTCCCAGTCATCTCTGCTTCTGGCCTGGTGGATATGGGCATCCTGAGGCAGTGTAATAACTGCTTCATGTTCAATGACAACCATTTCATTTTTGAACAGACAAACACATTGCGAGAGATGTAGGTACACACTGCATCGGATGCAAAGTTTTTACATGCACACATGAAAAATGGAAACCAGGTTGTCAGTGTTACATCAAAAAACTCACTACCAACACTAAGGAACAAACACATAATCCCACATTTGCAGAGGTACTCACTTAAAATCTACCCAAATCGCCAAAATGTCCAAAAAGCATCTCTCAGTGGCCCCGCACACACTCAAAAAAGACAGCACGTCACACAACACATACCTCTGAAAATCATAGCAGCCTTGATTCCAAGCCTATAAGGCTACACACACACACCACAAAGCCAAACATTCTAGTATTCCATTGTAAGACATACTGATGTCCCCCTTACCAGGATAAACAAGGAAAAGATCATAGTGAGCTGTCTGTTGGGAGTAAGGAACTGCCAGATCACTCACGCACTTAGGTCTTTAAACCACAAGTACTAGTATGACATGGTCATAGTCCATGTGGGTGTAAATGACCTAGGACATACCTCACTGGACTATATGAAGAGAGACTTGATGGAGCTCTCTGAATATGTGTCCCAGGTGGGTATGAATCTAGCCTTGAGTAGCATGCTATAGTACCAGCAAATAATGATTGACTTCAACAATTGGCTTAGTTTCTGGTATCACAACAAGGAGATTTAATATCTATCAGCCTTGAGAGACATGATCGACAAACTAAGATGTTTTGCCAGAGATAGTTTGCATTTGTCACCACTTGGTTTCTGGTTGCAGGCAAAATCTTTATTTATCCCCATAGTGCCTTTTTTTAGGCTGTGCCAAGTTGTTAAACCCTCTAACATAACAAAAATCACCCACGACTACTTAAAGGTACTGCTGCTCAAAGCTAGGAGTTTAAATAAAAAAACTGCACTCCCTGAAAGCACTCCTCAACATGGAGAATACAGACAGATGTGCAGTCACAGAAACATGGTTCAAAACCATGGAAAGCACCCCAGCTATCAAAGGCTACAGTGCCTTTCATTCATTTCGATCCCCCTCAGTTCAGGATAAAACAATTTAAGTGATGTCTCAGTGTTCATAAAATTCTAGTATGCAGCTAGACTGGTCCAACAACATGACTTGCTTTAGCTGCTCCATATCCAACTAACCATAGGTACAATCCCTTATCATATCCTTGTTAGCTACAGATCACCTAACATGAGTATGGAAGACCACACCTCCTACCTAAACCTACTGGAATCTCTTAACATTCAGATTAACACCATACTTATGGATGACCTCAACTACCCCTACATAAACTGGAAAACTTATACAACCCATAATCCACTTGCTCAAAGGTTTTTGGACTTCCTCAATGCAAACACCTTGAAGCAACTAGTTTGCTTCCCAATTAGAGGTACAAATATATTAGACCTATTAATCATGAACATGGGGAGATGCTGCTCCCTCCCATGCATTAGCTCCTCCTTGGTAAGACCTGACCACAAAACGATCTTCTTTGATATTAAAACTAACTTAGAACCCCATCAAACTCCAAACCTGTTAAGAACTTTGCTAAGGCCAACTACCCCAAACTAACTGACACCGTATTAAACTTCTAAGCCCCTCTAAACCTGGATGACACTGAGGCCTGCTATGAGCTGTACACAAATGCACTGTACAACCACAGTCATACCTTAATAAAGGAGGCAGTGTCTGTCCAAGTCAAACCTATGATTACTGGCAAAATAAACCACTCTGGTATACTCCTAGCATAAATAGGCTATTCAACAAAAGGAAAAAAATTCCTGTCCAAAACCAAGAAGAACAGACAAAACAGTGCAAAAGACATTCACCAGTCTAAACAAAGCAAACTATGAGGCAAAGATAGACTCCCAGGTGAAAGACAGCCATAAGGCTTTTTTTAATTATGTTCATAATCTCAGAGGAGCCACTTATCAATGTGCTGAGTTAATCATGAATGACAACACTTGCATCCAGATTGAAACTATAGAAATCTGCTCCCCCCATCACCTCCTACCACATCCAAAGAAATACCCGCAACCATCCCCCTGCCTGTCATTATGATGGAACAGGTCCTTACTGCGCTCGCTAAAGCCAAAAACACAGCCATCATGGGTCCCAACAACATTCCAGGATACTTCTTAAATAGCTTAAAACAGGATTTAACAGGGCCACTAGAAACCCTCTTCAACTACAGCTTCTAGACAGGATTTGCCCCAGAGGAATAGAGGACTGCAACAGTCATCTGTCTGCACAAGGGAGGCCCTGTCAACTGACCCATGGAACTACAGACCCATAAGCTTGACCAGTCTTATCTGCAAGGCCATGGAGAGAATTATCATAGACCCGATCAATAATGACATAGGAATTCTCCAAACACTGGACCAGACCCAATTTGGCTTTGTCAAAGGGAGGTTTTGCCTGCTCAGTCCAGTAGACTTCTTCGAGAAAGTCACTAGGGCCATGGATGAGTATAAAACAGTACACACCACATATCTAGAGCTGGCCAAAGCTTTTGACACAATCCCCCACTCCAGGATCATAGAAAAACTTACTGATGGATAGCAAAACTGACTCACTAACAGGACACATGTTGCCCGGATAGGTGAATCCACTTTCGATAAGAAACCTTTCACTAGCAGTGTCCCACAGGGCTCAGTGTTGGGATCCCTCCTGTTTGGTATATATTTCTCTAAAGTGAACACCAATGTTATGGGCCTCTGGCTCACCAACTTTGCTGATGACTGTAAGATGGCAGCAATCACAGAATCCCTAAAGAATGTTGATATCCTGAAAACAGGCCTAAAAATGGCAAACTACTTATGCCAAAACCATTGTCTTAGACTAAATGTTAAAATATGTGTAATCATATACTCCAGTAGGTCAGATAGCCTTGCAAATTATAATATTGATAGCACAACCCTAAAAGTAAACCTAGTGGTGAGTGACCTAGGAACACAGATAGATAGTAACCTAAACTTTGACCACCAGGTAGCTACAGTAGTGAGGAAATCCTTCTGTGTGGCTCAACTTATAAGTAAAGGCATGGCATCAAGATCAAAGGAAGCCACAGTGACATTGTACTCGGCCTTCATCAAGCCCATAATTGATTTCATTGCTCCCTTCTGCATGTAGCTAACCAGGCACTTACACAAAATGGAGTGACCCCAGAGGTTTTTCATAAAAAAAAAATACAAAGTGTAAGACACGTGTCCTATATAGACCTACTAAAGGCTCTATCCCTTTACTCCATTTCATATCATTTATTGAGAGGTGGCTCATGCCTGACCTACAAGGCGTTTTATGAACATATTTGCAAGGAAAATTATACGAGGGTTATGCATTCCATTGACCTGAACCTTATTTGTGACTCTAACTGAGCTTGCTGGAGAGACAGAGTTGTATTTCAAAGGCTACCTTGTCTATGGAATAAACTTCCCATGTTCATAAAACAAGGCCCATCCCTCACTCTCTTCCAAAAAAAATTAGATAAATGGATGGGGATCTGTAAATTCACTCTTGGTGTACTGCCAATGTCTCTCATGAACATAAGCAGCCTGTAAAATTACTCAGGCCTCCAACACCCAAAGACCCATTACCTGATACTACCCAATCCCATATCTGGCGAATTAAGGTATAATATTGCCATATCCTGGGTATTATTGCATAGGCTTGTAAAGGATATTGTGCCATTAGCCTAGTAATCACCTAGGAACCTATAAACAACAAATTTCCCTTTTAGTTTACATTATGAAAAATGTGAAAGCCTCTTTCAGACACTTCTCCCTTGTATCCTCTCAAGTACATGCCAAAATTCTCTCACTTATTCTCATAGGGTAGCGGTGTAGAAATTGTTTTGGTTTAACTTTCCCTCACCTGATGATCCTAAGGTGCATGCACTTCGAGAGATAGTTTTATCTATAAAGTCTCTGTTAATGGTGCATGACCTGATAAACCAAACTGGTTATTTGTGGGTGCGAGTCAGGACTAGCAATTACTTTACATAGCTTATTTAGTTACCCTGGGATTGTCTGTTTAACTTTCTGTACTAGCCATGGTGCAAATCCCAATTGATAGCATATACTGCTTGATCATCATACTCCACAACCTCTTAGTGCAAGAAATCGGGACAAAGCATAACATAACAGGGGGACAAAGACTCAAAAATAGAGACAGATTTTAAATATTGTCCATGTAAATGAAAGGTGCTAGAATAACAGGGTTTATGTTAGCATGCATTTTATGAAGGATGTCAAGTCTGAAACTCAAATGTATGTCACTATTTAGTGACTTCAATCCTCAGTGATTTGCCAGAAAACTAAAATTTTATGTGGAACCAGTCAAAAATATTATGCAGAAATCTGGGCAGTTGAGAGGTATGTTGATCATATATGTCTAACTGTGTACTCTAAAATCACATGTTTTTCCTACCACTCTACACATTACATAGCCACATTTTAAGCCATGTCATTACTATATCCTTTGCCCTGCTGGTGGGTTGTCAATAAGTCTCCTCTCACCATACACTGGGCCTATATCTGTATGTTAGATACATTACATATGTGTTTGTTGAACTATGAAGTAACCATTTACCTTACAAAGCCAGTACCTGATAGCTCAGTATAGGTAAATTTCTCTGTAAACACTATTACATTTTGATAATAATTAAATATATATGTATCATGTGTACTGTCTAAATATAATAATTTAGTAAAACTGTTATGATTTTACCTGTGTCTTATATGCAAGTAACTTTGCATTTACATTTTTTTATATTATAAATTAGAAGTTATTGTCAGCAACTGTGGTGTTTTCAGAATCATGGGATGTTTTGCTCTATTTGTCTTTTGGCCTGGGTTATAACTGAAAAGTTTCAGCTGGATTGGTCTACACAAACTCTTAAATTTAAGAAATCAAATAACTGATTTTGCTTTCTTATCACACCATTGGCTGCAGTGCAGCATGCTTTGGGCCAGATTCATGAAGGCTTGCACGAAGTTTAAGAGTAGAGTAAGACTCCATGCAGCCAACATGTCCGCCGAGCAATCCAGGAAGAGCCGGTAGGTGCGTGTAACAGAGCTCCCTAAACTAGTCCTACATGGACAGGGCTTGGATATGCAAATTACCTCAATTGCAGGCGAAAGCTATGCAAATGAGGTAAATTTGCGATCCAGAAAACCCAAACCTGTCCGAGTAGGAGTAGTGTTATTTGCAGAAATGTACTCAGTTGACAATTGAGTACGGTTCTGCAAATAGCAAAACGGAGCCGTGACAGCTCCAAAAAAAGGATGCATTTACAGGAGGAAGCATACCAATGGCCAAAAACACTGCTATTGGCAATGTTCACCAATGCAAAATAAAAATAAATAACTTTTTTTTTTCATCCCAGTCTCTGGGGTTTAAGCGTAGCGCAGCGCTACGCAAATACGCTGAGCCCTAAAAAACAGAAAATCAATAATTATGATCCACAAATGTGGATTTTATAGCTGATATGAATTTACAATGCAAGTGAATGAAAGGCTTAAGACAACATGGCCACAGAGGTGAGGTTGCTAAGGGGGGAAGCTCAGTCTAAGAGATGTAACCAAGCATTAGTAGGCAATCCCATGCAAATGAGGGTTAGGATAGTGAATTGCAAGTTTACATAGCAAATGAGCACAGTCAGTGGAGTGTAGGAGTAGGATAAGGGGAGTAACATTGTAGAAGATAGGTGACATCAGGGGGGGCATATATGAAAGAAGTGAAGCTCATTGGAGCTGAGTGGGATGTGTCAGGTGGCATTTACATATCATTGAAAGAGGTGTGTCAACAGGTAGGCTAGGTAAAGTAAAGAAATCGAAGGTGTATGCTGTGGATAACATCAAAGTTTCTTGCTGAGCATGCATGCGTGTGTGTGCGTGCCAGTAAACCCGAGTAAGACAGTGTGCGCACGTGTTAGCGTGTGTGAGTGCGTGTAAGCCGGAGTAAGCATATGTAAGGCTGTGTAAACAGTTGTAAGCGTGTTTGCGCCAGTGTGCATGTGTTTTAACAAGAATAAACAACTTTAACTCCTTGTAAGCATGTGTGCACACATGTGAGCTGCTGTGAGCATTTTTACGCTTGTGTGCACGGTGCTCCCCCCTGAGGAAACAGAAAGGAAAAAGGAAACACACCAAATAGTAGGAAGTTACCAGGGAGTACTAGCAGAGCTAGCAGGTGAAAATAATCAGAATCAAGCAATTACACAGGCAGTACACTAGCCCAGCCCATCCCAGCACTTAAAACTCTGCAAACAACAGTCCATTATGTTTCTCTCAAGAGACACTGCAACACTGCAGTAAGCTAATAGAAGTGAAAACTGAAAAAGCTTCACTGAGACAAAGAAATGTTAGGGGCTGCCATTGCTGTTATAAGGTGACATATGCAACATGCTGAGGGTGGTGATAATGCAAATGCTGCTGGACAACCCACAGTGAGGAGACGGAGAAGAGTGTGCAGGCCCAGGGTAACCTACCAGGGGCTACATGAGCTGGAGATAGTGGAGCACTATAGAGTGGACAAAGACCACTTGCAGCAAATTGTTGAGCTGTGCAGGTCACGCCTCACAGACAGAACCAACAGAGGGGAACCCATCCCAGTGGAAACCAAGGTATGTGCTGGCCTAAGAATATTAGCAACAGGTACCTTCCAGAGACCAACTGATGATATGATGGGGATATCACAGGCATCAGCATCCAGGGTACTGCACCAGTTCCTGGATGCCATGTCAGCACATGTCGGTGATCATGTATATTTCCCCAATTCCCGTGAGGAAATGGCCTGCAATATGCGTCTCTTCCAGCAAATAGCGGAATACTCTGAGGTAGTGGGTGCAATAGGCTGCACGCACATACGCATGAAAGCACCAGCCGGTGAGCAGGGTAGGGTGTACTTCAACCGCAAGGGCTTCCCCTCCATCAACTGCCAGGTCATGCGTGATGCCCAGAGCATAATACTGAATGTGTGTGCTGGCTGCCCTGGAAGCTACCATGATTCCCATATCTGGCATCTGACGTAGCTGTACCAGACATTTGCCAATGGGGACATCCTACATGGTCACCTAGTGGGGGATGCTGGCTATGCACTGGAGCCGTGGCTGATGACACCCATCAGAAACGCACACACACCTGAACAGGAATGCCATAATGAGGCACACGCACAAACACGAAATGTAATCAAGTGTGTGTTTGAGCTGCTCAAGTCACGGTTCCGGTGCCTGGACACATCTGGTGGAGCCTTGCAGTACTCACCAACTACATGTACCCAAATTGTCATAGTAAGTGCTATGCTACATAATATGATCCTGCAAAAACAGCTGCAGCAGGACCACCGTAGGCCTGGGCCAAACAACCCCCCACCATTGCCAAGGCCATCACAGGCAGAGCGTGACTCTGAGAAGGAACAACCTGAGCCTGCCCCAGTAGGCAGAAGGAGGCATGCCCAGTTTGCTTTGGCCTTGGCAAAGAGGCAACGTATAGCACATACACTGGCTCAGTAGGAACCCTGGAAATGATACCTCTCTCTGACTCGCACATATAGTAAAAGGGATGCCTAAGTTGTCACCACCTGCTTCCAAACATTTATAGGGAGTGTAGTATGTGCATCCAACATAGCCAGCCCTGCAGCACCACCTGAGGCATGATTGAAATGTGTTAAGCAATATAAGGCAGTGCTAAACAGCATTTACCACCATGTAGTATATGTAAAGAAAATCGTACACACCAACTAGCACAACTGTGGTCAATGTTGAGTAATATTGGGCAACGTCCAGCACTGTTGGTTAATACTGAGCAATGTTGAACAAGCTGGGTCTAAGTATATGAAGGTCTCTCCAAACACAATTATATTGGGTGACTTCAACTACCCAAACATTGACTGGGAGCAGTACTCAAGACCCAACACCCTAGGCCAAAGGTTCCTAGAATTTATAAACTCAAATGCTATGGAACAACTAGTCACCACCCCCACAAGAGGGGATAACATACTGGACCTGGTCATCACCAACATGGGGACTCTATGCTCCATACCAGAGGTATTCCCCTCAATGGTAAGATCGGACCATAAATCAATTCCACTGGATATCCACATCCTGATCCCACCCACAGCCCAGAAAACCACAGTGAAAAACTTCTCAAAAGCTAATGTCACACTTCCAAAACTGAGGTGGAATCCTTCAAGGCCCCCAGGCCAGTGGAAAGTACGGCTCAAACTGCAGAATCCTTTAAAAATGCATTCTATGGACACCTTCAGGAATGCATGGATCATGCTATCCCAAACAAAACCAAGACCAAATCATCCAAAGGCAGGTGTCCTGCCTGGTGGACCCTAGCCATAAATAAGCTGTACAACAGAAGGAGGCTGCTACTACATGATAGAGCAAAATCCCTAAAAGGGAACGCATCTCTGATCAGTACTAGCATAAAATCATCCAAGGCCAGCTTTGAGAGGAAAATTGCACAGGACACTAAAGATAATCACACGGCCCTCTATAGTTATGTTAGGAACCTGGGTGGCAACTCCCAGATATGCTCAGAGTTGGTCCAAAATGACAATAAATACACTGAACCCACAGACATTGCCAACATCCTGTTAGACATGTTCAGTGCAAACTTCTACCCTTCTTCCCCCCCCTAAAGAGCAAATATCTATCCCAGCAGAGTGCTGCCTCCCTGACATCTCAGATGCTCAGGTGAGAGCCACCCTCTCCAAAGCAAAAAACACAGCATCAATGGGACCAGATGGTGTCCCAGGCTGCGTTCCACATGAACTCCAAGAAGAGCTAAACCCCCACATACAGCTGCTGTTCAATCTCAGCCTTACTACAGGATATGTACCCAAAGAATGGCATACAGCAACAGTGGTCCCACTCCACAAAGGTGGTGCCTCTACAGACCCTGGAAACTATCGCCCCATAAGCCTGACTAGCCCGGTCTGCAAAGCTATGGAGAGGATCATCATGGAACTCATAAATAAAGACATTGGGGACCTACAGACACTGGATCCTACCCAATTTGGCTTTGTTAAGGGCAGATCTTGCCTCTTAAACCTGGTTGATGTCTTTGAAACAATCACCAAGGCCATTGATGAGGGGAAGGTAGTCCACACAGCCTACCTGGACCTCGCAAAAGCCTTTGACACAATACCCCACTCAGGCATCATAGATAAGCTCTCCAGCTTAAATATAAACCCCTATGTCATAAGATGGGTTGTAAACTGGCTCAAGGACAGAACCCACATAGTCAGAATTGCTGGAGCAATGTCAGACTCTAAACCAGTTACAAGTGGCATCCCAAAAGGCACAGCCCTGGGACCTCTTGTGTTCGGCATATATTTTTCGGAGGTACAGGATAACACGGGAGGACTGTGGCTGACCAGGTTTGCAAATGACTGCAAACTGGGCGCCATAACTGGCTCTCCAGCTGACACAAGCATCCTCCAAAAGGGTCTCATAGAGACGGATAACAGGTGCCAGAGCCATGGCCTAAAGCTAAACGCTAAAAATGTATAGTCATACCCTTTGGCAAAAAGAAAGTGCACACAAATTACCACATAGGCGGGAATCTATTAAGTATGGAAGAAGTAATTAGGGACCTGGGGACCCAAGTTGACAGTAATTTCCCCTTTGACAACCACACACATTGCCAAAGTGGTTAGAAAGACCTTCTATATATCCCACCTTATCATGAAAGGATTCACATCTACATCGAGGGTGGTCATTGTGCCCCTTTATTCATCCCTCATCAGGCCCATAATTGAATACAATGTCCCATTTGAGATGTACCTTACCTGACACCTGCAGCAACTAGAAAGACCCCAAAAGTACCTCACAAATAGGATCATGGGACTCAAACAGATGCCATATGCTGCTCAGTTAAAGAAACTACAGCTCTACTCAGTTGCTTACCACCTACTTAGAGGTGATCTATGCCTGATGTATAAAGCCATGTCCAACCTGGAATTAATGAGCAAGCTCCACCTCAGAAAATCCAAATACCGTATAGCTATGCGCTCGAGGGACATGAACCTGAGCACAGAAATAAATTGGACATGCTGGAGGGACAGATTCCTAACCCAGAGGCTCCCTTCACTCTGGAATAGAATCCCAGTCCATGTTAGGCAGAGCCCCTCACTGACCCTCTTCAAGAGGAATCTGGACAAGTGGATGGGAGATCGTAGGTTTAGCATGGGGATTACGTCGGTGTCACTACTAGACAGAGGCACAGTAAACTAACCTTAAAAAGGGCACAGTAAAATCAGTTCAGAGGGTGGCGAAAACCAAACACACTCTGGCTAGGCTTGTAAATGCCTCAGGGCAGATAGCCTAGTATGAACCTATGAACCTAAGTAGGGCATAGCTGAACAAAAGGCAACATGCTCATATTTGCTTTACTGGCCCTTAAGCAGTCTGGTCTGCTCAGTATGAAAATATAAAGCAGTAATGGGCCTCAAACCCAGGATACTGTGTACTACAGTCACAGTACTGAACCACTAAGCCATGACTGCATTGCAGTGGTCAGCTTGTATGAAGAAATGTTGATAAGTCTACGTTAAGTATTCCATGGAATCCCTGCAGGCACAGTATAATCCCTGTCAAGTTATGCCACAAAGGTGAGTCCCGCAGTAAGAATAGAACCTGACTTTCAACACACACAGTAGAAATGTTAATATTGGACATGTACACATACATCAACAGATGTAGTGGACCTCAAACAGCAACATACTGAAAGGTCACACTGGGCATGCTCACACACGAATAAATGAGACGTCAGGCAACAGAACACTGACAGTCTGAACTGGGTATGCTCACACACTTTGGCCATGTCGGAGTACAGCAGTGGGCCACACATAGGCAGTTGCATGTGTTAACCCAGGAACCTCTCACTATCCAGCAATCTGCCCTATGCACACAGTTATAGGACAACAGACACATATATAATATAGTGGAACCCTGTCATTATCAAATATGTTCTGCAGATACCTAAGTTGTTCATAAAAAGTGGGAAAGCAAAGACGATAAAACCTGAAAACAGTATCAGCAATAAACATTGTGCATCCTGAACATTAGCATAGGTTCAGAGGTCGATACTAGCCTATCCACCCTAGGGCATGTGCAAGCCTAGCCAGAGTGTGTTTGGCTTTTGCAACCCTGTCAAAGTAGAACACAGTGCCTGTGAATAGTAGGTCACACAAGATAGCCCATTTACGTTTAGTGTATTGTGCCTCTGTCTAGCAGGGACCCAAAAGATATCCCATGGGTAAACATACAATCACCCATCCACTTGTCAAGATGTCTCCTGTAGGTGATCAGTGGGTGGCTCTGTCCATGCAAAACTGGGATTACAATCCGTGAGTGGAGCCTCTGGGATAAGAATCTGTCCCTCCAGCATGTCCCATTAACATCTGTGCTGAGGTATATGTCCCTGGAGTGTGTAGCCCCAAGGAAGTCAGATATCCTGAGGTGGAGCATGTCCATTAAATCTGGTTCAGATATTTCCTTAAACTACAGGCACACAACACATCCGTGTAGGTGGTAAGTGACTGTGTAGAGCTGGAGTTACTGTATCTGAACTGTGCTGGGCATCCATGTTAGTCCCTACATCTGCTTGTTGTGGAACATTTGTGGCCATTACAGTTGCTGCAGGTGTCGGGTAAGGTACATCCCAAATGTGACATTGTAACCAAGCATGGTTGTAATGAGTATAAGGGCACAATGACCTCATTTGATCAACATGTGAAACCATATGGGATAAGGTGGGCTATATAGATGTTCTGTCTAACCACTTTGGCAACGTGATTGTCAAAGGCGAGAGTACAAACAAGTTGTGTCCCCAAACCCGTAACAACTACTACCGTATGTAATGGATTGCTACCTATGTGGTAATGTGTGGGCATGTTGTTATTCCCAAAGGGGATGACTATGCAACTATTGGCATTTAGCTGTAGTCCATGGCTCAGGCACCAGTCATCCTATCTCTGTGAGACCCCATTTGAGTATGCATGTGCCAGCCGGAGAGTTGATTATGACACCCAGTTTGCAGTCATCTGCAAACATGGTCAGCCATATTCCTCCTCTGTTAGCCGTACGTCACACAAATATATACTGAACAAGAGAGGTCCCAGGACTGAGCCTTGTGTGATGCCATGTGTAACTGGTGTATAGTCAGAGATGGTACCTGCAATACTGAGTATGTGAGTGCTATCCCTGATCCAGGTAGCAATCCATCGTGTGAGATATGTGTTGATATTGACGCCGGTGAGCCTATGCATAATGGCCGACTGGGGTATTGTGTCGAAGGGTTGTGCAAGGTCCAGGCAGGCTGTGTGGATAACCGTCCCTACACCGACAGACGTGGTAACTGTTTAAAGAATACGAACATGTCCAGGAAGCAAGATCTGCTCACAACAACGCTGAAATGTGTAGGACCCAGTGTCTGTAGGTTCCCAATGTCTATGTGCATGAGTCCCATTACAATACACTCCATAGCTTTGCAGAACAGGCTAGTTAGCCTTATAGGCCGATATTGTCTGTGGTCCGTTGTGGCAGCAACTCTGTGGAGCAGGACCACTATCACTGTACGCCATTCCGTGGGTACATATCCTGCAGTAACTCTGATATTGAACAGTGACATAATGTGAGGGTTACATCTGTCATGAAGCCCGTGTAAGACGCAGGCCAGGACACTGTCTGGTCCCATTGATGCTGTGTTGTCCACTGTGGGGAAGGCAGCACTCACCTGTTTATTTGTGATGTCAGGGAGGTTACACTCTGTTGGGATGGACAGTAGCTCCTTAGGGGGGAATGGGGGGAGACATCTGCACTGAACTTGTTTGCCAGGATGTTGGCAATGTCTGTGGGTTCAGGGTATGTTAGTCAGTATGCAGTAACTCATAGCATATCAGTGAGTGTCCACCCAGGTACCTGAATTAACTGAAGAAGGGCTTGTGAGTGTCCTATGTGTCTAGTGCAATTGTCCGTGAGAAGCGGGCCTGACATAAATACATGAGTGATTGTAGTTGTCTGGTAGTACAGATCACAGATGCCTTCCCTGTCTGGGATTGTGCTCTATCATGTAGTAGCATCCTCCTTTCATTGTATAGCTTATTAATGGCCAGGGTCTAACAGACAGGTCCCCTGCCATTGGAGGAGTGAGTCCAGTTGTTATTTGGGATAGCATTATCCATGCAGTCCACTAGGTGTCCATAGAATGTGTATGTAAAGGATTCAGCAGTCAGAGCTATAATTACCACTGTCCCAGGGTCTCTGAAGGATACCACCTTGGTTTGGAGAAGTGTGATGTTTGCTTTTCAGAAGTTCAACAAGATTACCCAGGATGGGTGTGTGAACGGGATATGGATGTCCAGTGAGATAAATGTATGTTCTGACCTTACCAATGAGAGGTATATGTCAGGTGTGGAACATAGAGTCCCCATGTTGGTGGTGATCATGTCCAATATGTTGTCCCCTCTTGTGGGTGTTGTGACTGGTTGTGCCATAGCATATGAGTGTACAAATAGTAGCAACTGTTGGGTGAGGGTGTTGGGGCCTGAGTACTATCCCCAGTCAATGTGTGGGTAATTGAAGTCACCCAATATAATGGTGTTTGGGGAGACCTTCATATTGTCCAGTGTTCCCAGGAAAGCCGAGTGTGGTTCATGAGTTTGGGAGGGTGGTCTGTAGCAGGCAACAAACCAAAAGGCAGATATGCACAATGTTAGGTGCATATGTATGGTCTGTGATGCTTTGTGCAGTGCTACCAACCCGGAGGTATGTGTATCTGTCATGTATATGGATACTCCCCCTATTTGTGATGGCCATTCTGAGTTTTGTGGTCAGAAAGCATGGTATGGAATATAACCTGGTAGTGCTGGTGTGCATTTGGGAGCCTGAACCAGGTGTCTGCTAGTGCACAGATATTGCTGTTGTCCATACTGAGGAGATTCCTGAGTGGTCACAATTTGAGGGTAACACATCTGGTGTTGAGCAGCATTACCCTCAGTGTCATGTACTCTGTAATGTCTATGGAGGTGGGTTTGCCTTTTGAGCCCCGCTTAAAAAAGGCAGTATGGTGGTAGCAACTGCCTTAGCCAGTATTTGAAAGTCCAAGGGTGACAGGTGCAGACTGTCCATAGGGAAGCTACGTGGCATGTCGAGCATGTCACCCCAGGCTGACAGACACTGTATCCCCTGTGAATGATACCAATACGTTAGCCAACTGTTAAACGTGATCAGTTTGTTGGTATACTGTGACATCATACTTGGGGGTGTAAGATGCTAGACAAGGTCAGGGTCATACTGGCCTGGGCTACATAATCAGAGAGTTCCTCTATGTATCATGTCATGTGGTCCAGGGAGGGACGTCTGAGGGTGTACGCACCAGCATGGACAATTCTGGAGTCAGTCCTGCACTTGCTGTGGAGTGACCTGAGTGCATGTGTTATGTTGTGGATCCTGCCACCCAAGAGACAGCTCAAAGTGACTATTCCCTTGTTTGGCCTGGTGAGTGGGACATCAGTGTGTCTGACAATAAGTGTCACCTATTACAAGTGTATTAGGTGTGTTGTTTAGCCCGAAGGGTAGTGACTGTGTGGCACACTGATATTGTGAACTATGTGATATGTGGGTATTGTAGTGAGGTAGCAGTTGTTTGTGTGTCTGCTTTGGAGGCCTCTTCTGCTTAGGCAGAGTTTATGTAGATCCTCCGAGTATGTTTGTGTGATAATGTTGTTTGATTGCTGTCGCTATAGGTTTATGTGAGACTGATATGTGGTGTGTGTGGTTACCTTCACCACCTGATAGACTATGCCAGTCATGGGTCAAGAGAGCTCAACCTCCTGTATGTCAATATTGTTGCATCTCTCACATATATCTGAGTTTGTTGGGAGGAGGAGAGGGTTGTCTGTGTACATGAGGCAGATGTGACAATGTGTCAAAACCACAATATTCACTAGCTGGACTGGAGAGTACACATGAAACCGACCCCTGGACATGGCAGAATATTATGTTGACATACTCCGTAGCCTGATCGCAAAGGATCAGTAGGGTGTTAAGTGTGTAAAAGAGTATAACAGGGATTAGTGCTCAGGTTTGTTGGTGTTTTGTAAAGAGTAGCTGAGAAGGATTCCAGACTCAATCATGACACCTCCTTCAGCTATGTCATAAATAGCAATGTACACTCTTATATGTCCTGAGTCAGGGCCAACTGTACCTGACTGACAATGCCGACATCCTGTCAGACAGGCCCATATAGACATACACACCTCCCACTGACCATAGTCCCAGTCATAATACCAGGGAATATCGCATGTAGAATGGCTGAACAGCTCCCCCAAAGCCAAAAGCATGGCAGCAATTGGATTACATTGTTTCCCAATATGTGTCATGCATGAACTACAGAACAAACAGACCCTCTATTGAGCCTCATCCTCTCCACAGGATCTGGAACCATTCAATGTGTTACAGCAACATATGGCACTCCCCACAAGTGTAGGTGCACAACACACCATGGGAAGTATAGTCCAGAAAGCCTATGAAGTCTGATCTGAAAGGCCATGGAGTCCATCATGGTTGAAGTCATACACAGAGCTATTGGAAGCTGACAAACACACAACCCTACCAACTGTGGTATGTTCATGTGCAGATCATGGTTCCCAAACATGCTAGACTGTTTGCAAGGTAGACACCCAGGACATACATCACTGAACAGAGCTACACATGTCCCACATAGACTTTGACTAGCCCTTTATCAACACCCCTGACACATGTCGTATCCACAAAACCAACAATCTGTGTATAAATATGTGTTGTCATATGAAGGGATGTCAATGTGTCCACAGATAGATCACACAAAGTGAGGATTATGGGGTCCTGTTCAAGCTGATGACACCTGCCGACCCACATGGCTCATTCCTGCGATTGCATAAAACAAAGTGTACACACATTACCATGGCCAGTTTGATGATGTCAGCATCCTACAAATATAGCAGGAGAATAGAAACCACCCAGTAAAGTATATAGCACACCATGTTAATGTGTATGTTTCTAGTGTCCTAACAAAATTAGGTAGGGATTTGAATCCTGCAAGCGCTGACTGTGTGTGTGTCGGGGGGGGGGGGGTGTATGTGTGATTTCCTGTGGGAGGAGTGCCTTTTTGGAGACTGGGAAAACAAATTAAAAGAGGTACATTCTTCTTTGGAAAGTCTGATGATGTCAGCATCCTACAAATATAGCAGGAGAATAAAAACCACCCAGTAACGCATATAGCACACCATGTTAATGCGTAAGTTTCTAGTATCATAACATAGGTAGGTAGGGGTTTGAATCCTGCAAACTCTGACAGTGTGTATGTGTGTGATTTCATGTGAGAGGAGTGCCCTTTTTGGAGACTGTGAAAACAAATTAAAAGAGGTACATTCTTCTTTGGAAAGTCTGATGATGTCAACATCCTACAAATATAGCAGGAGAATATAAACCTCCCAGTAAAGCATATATTGCACTGTGTTAATGCGTATGTCTCTAGTATCGTAACATAGTTAGGTAGGGGTTTAAATGCTGAGGGGGGTGAATGTGTGTGGTTTCCTGTGAAAGGAGTGCCCTTTTTGGAGACTGGGAAAATAAATTAAAAGAGGTACATTCTTCTTTGGAAAGTCTGATGATGTCAGCATCCTACAAATATAGCAGGAGAAGAGAAACCACCCAGTAAAGCATATAGCACTCTGTGTTAATGTGTATGTCTCTAGTGTCATAACATAGTTAGGTAGGAGTTTGAATCCTGCAATTGCTGAGTGTGTGTGTATGACACAGTTGGTCAATGCAGTGTGTGTTTTGCTTTTACTATGGTGGGGTGAATGTGTGTGGTTTCCTGTGAAAGGAGTGCCCTTTTTGGAGACTGGGAAAATAAATTAAAAGAGGTACATTCTTCTTTGGAAAGTCTGATGATGTCAGCATCCTACAAATATAGCAGGAGAAGCAAAACTACCTAGTAAAGCATATAGCACTCTGTGTTAATGCGTATGTCTCTAGTATCATAACATAATTAGGTAGGAGTTTGAATCCTGCAATTGCTGAGTGTGTGTGTGTGTGACACAGTTGGTCAATGCAGTGTGGGTTTTGCTTTTACTATGGTATGACATATCATGATTAAAACAGTATGTACATTGCACACATCAGGTATCTGCATGGCAAATAAATATGTGTACATGTGACCTCAATCAGTACATAGGTGTGAAGCCTGCATACTACATGAATACATTTGTTACCTTTGACAGATTGTGCCACTGCTTCTCAGATTGTAGGTCACATATGCATGTATGTGATAAGCCCAGCCACTGTAGTGATCTGTGTCCAAGGTCATCTGTGCCACACACACCCATGACAGTTACTATAGAGTACTGTGAGTGAGGGTACATGCCTGGGGTATATGTCAGACATGTTCATACACAACAACAACTGGCAATAATGGACAGTCATCATAGGTGTACAACAGTCCTGTGGATATGCATTCAGGTCCCTAATGTCTTATGTAACACACTGAGGGACTCCACAATACCTATGGATATGTGGATACCAAGGGACAGATGACATAACACGTGGCTGCATGTACACATCGTTACCCAACAAACATGTTGAGGGCTACCACCTATGTGGTACTGTCAGGATAGTATGTATAGTAAATGTGGATGACTATGCCATAGTCAGCTTACTGCTATACAGCATGTATTGGACAACAGGTATCTGTCTGTATGATACCCTTGTGTAGGATATGCGTCCCATCCAGGGAATGCATTGTAGGCCAATGCATGCATTTCCAGATGGGGATGGACATATCCCTAGTGTGTTTGCATGTACCTAAGAGGACTATATGCCAAACAGGTGTGGTCCCAGGTACGGCTGGCGGTCAATACCAGTGGTCACTGTTATAGTATAGTACCGGAAGGACTCAACTGTTACTGAGTTCCCTACAACTGTGTGTCATTTGTCAGGACATCATCTAATGATTGGTTATAATCATGCTGTTGAGGTTGTGTATACTACCAGACTGCAAATCATTGACAGGTATCAACAGTATCACCCACAGCATACTGTCGACCCATGTCACACATGTGTACCCATGTTAGTACATATCTGTAGTAGAATGCATACTGGCCATCGAAAGATACTATGAGATGTTAACAATGTGTACAACAGGGTATGTCACACGTTCCATGTGTCCACAATGCACGTACATGCAGACAGTGCACACCCACCATGTTCACAGATGTACACCTGCTAATCTGTAATGCACACACCACACACGTACTGTTCACTCACTAACTCATGCTGGCAACACTGTACACTTCAGCCAAGTGGCACATGGCTGGACAATACATACTAAGACCTAACACTGGTGTAAACAATGCTACATTGACAATCAGAGCTGTGATGCATAATGCCTGCTCAGATATACCTACAAGGATATCATTACACTTTCCTGTTGACAACTTGCTAATATTGCTACACTGCTATAATGTCACCCTGTTTATCAGAACCATGTTAGCCTGTTCCTGAATCAATGTTACAGATGACAGGAGGTGACACAGGTGTCATCATATGCACAGGGTGTGTTGTTGGTTTGCCAGAGCCCGGCATTGACCCATCCAATCGACGTGTGTGTGTGTGTGTGTGTGTGTGTGTGTGTGTGTGTGTGTGTGTGTGTGTGTGTGTGTGTGGGACAACAGTACAGCATGGGCCAATGTTGATGTAATGTGTGTGTGTATGTGTGAGCCCTACTTGTTTGGTTACTGTGTGTGTGTCTGCATGCACACAACTCCACCATGTGGCTGCCATATACGGGATGTTGTGGGACAGCCACAGACTGTACCTGCTAGGCTGTACAGATCACTGTCTCGGGGCATGGACATGGTACCTGTGCCTGGCAGAGGTGCTACAGGCAGTATTGGGTACCAACCCTGACTAGGTACTATCATCAGAGGCAGAGGTATGATGACTGGACCCATGTCCCTGCTGGGACTGGCCAGAGCCATGTGCACATGGTCTACTAGGACAGCCAATATACAGGCCAGCCCCAGCATTGTTGGGGCTGGTGCTGCCACTACAGGAGCGGCTGTGATCTGTGTGCCGTCCACGTCGACTGCCAGCTGTTGCTGTTCCTGGCATGCATCCGCATCGACATCTCACCCATCCCGCACGGTCCTGGATCATGGAAGGGACATTGTGGAGGGCATCTACTGTCTCCCCCCAATGTCTATCAATGAACTCGGTGAAATTCCGGATGGCACCGGCAAGGTCACAGATGCTGTCATTGATAGCGCTGTAATGGGCCCTCTGCATCCTTAGTCTCTGTCTGGTGTACCTTTCCATACGTGCCTGTACCTGCATTACAGCCCGGAACATACTGGAGGATGTAATACCTCTGGGGGCACGTCTGCCATTGGCAATACGACCAGTGGTGCTCCCCCGAGAACCCCTGGACATCCGCCTATGTGGTACCATTCCAGGAATCCGGCTATGGCTGCTGTGAGGGGATGCAAGTGCCATGGGTACCACATGCTCCTGGTCAATGCCAACTGTATGCTGTCCCTCGGCTAAGGCCATTGATGATGAGTGTGCGCATAGATGGGGTTGAACGCTGTGTACTGCCGATTGGTGGACCAACGACAGACCCTGTCAAACCTTCCTGTGCCAAAATACATGTCTCATCATCTCCACTATTAGTGGCAGTGATTCAGGTTCCCTGCTGCTGTCAGCCACCCCAAGCTCAGCACCTGTGAGAGGAAGGCAGGAAACACACTTTACAATCCGTACATGATGTTAGCACATATGCACACATGCACACATGCACACATGCACACAAATACACTCCTCAATACAGCACATACACACACACACACACACACACACACACACACACACACACACACACACACCAGCAATCCAACACATACTCAATAATGGGTGAAGGTGGGTGCCAGTATCACAAGGCAAACAGTCACCTCATGCGTGTCAGCATGCAGAATATGTGTTACTCAAGACCATGCAGTGCAAGTGTAGAGGGCCCTATTTAATGACATTATACATGGCTTTGATGCATGTGTGTAGTTGTTCAGTGACTGGCAACACCCTGGAACACAATGTGTACATGGACACAACATTGCTGTGCATGTATTATCAGCTCTGCAATGTCCTGTGCACCATCACTCACAAGTATACATACCATGGCTGCATGTGTTATCTGTGTGGCACATAGATTGCCATGTGTGATTACAGTGTCTGTGTCCATAGCAGATAATAGTGGGGACAGGTGTAGCACATGCATGCTATGTACACACATGGGATGAGTGGTGCATGTAGACATGAAGGAATCCCAATGCTCAACATGGCAGTTGTACAGTGGTTATGGTTGCAACATTAAACACCACGCATACCCAATGTGTGTCATGTGACCTACACACCCAGTAGCATTCCGGGACATATATGTGGCACTTTGCACAGATGGCGACTGCTGTGCATATTGTGTACATTGGCATACGTAAGCACACACACAACATGCTGTGCATATTGTGTATGGGTGCATATGTTTGCACACACACAACATTGAGGTGCAAAGCAATGTCTGCTATGTGTATTACTGTGGTCACTGTAACTGGATAGAGTGTAGTACCATGTGCCATCATCATCATGCATCTTGTGGTCACTCATGGCTACTAATCTGTGACAGACCATCGCCTAGCATGCTGTATCTGAACTGCAGTGCTGTGGCTACATTCACAATTACACAGCCACTTTGTACATGGGTGTGTGAGGTGCCCAGTAGGGAGCATTGCCTAACATGACTGTGTTATGTGTTGAAGAGTGTTGCACAGCCCCATGATAGGCCTCTACCCCTGAGGTACATCATGTGTGTGTGGATGACATGTGGGATACTGAAGTGTGACCTTACAGCGGGTGTGTGGTAACACCATATGTAGCATGATTTTGTGTACTGCGTATGATAAACGTGTTATGTTGTGTACAGCTGCAGCAACTATGCCTATCCAATGTACAGTACGGTGTTGCCCCAACTGTGTCTGATGCTCTGTGTATTGCATGTCATTGAGGCAGCTACTGACATTACTGAGCTGTGCAACGTCTTACAGCAAACATGCATGGCATGCATTATGTGTAGGTGTGTTACGTGTACATGGCCTACACCTCACCTATGACATGCACATTTCATTACCAACATTGCAGGTATACCACACTCACCAGCATGGATCATCTGCCCTGCTGTCACACCAGAGGGACTTACGAGAATATGAGAGAGTTCGTCAGTGGCCAAAACTGTAGCATTGCTACAGTGGGTATGCTAAACTACAGTGGAACAACAGTCAACAGTCACAGGTGTGGAGATAATGTTCCAAATATCAGTATTGCATAACACTACGCAGCACAACTGCTAAACACACACAGTACACATCTCATGTAGACATAATCTAACAATACAGTTAACTGTAGTCTACAGATAAGGCATGTTACCTGCTCGCTCCATGTGAACATGCTGGGTGGCTCCAGCATCCATGACAGCACATGTCACAGGTTGTTGCTGCTGTTGTCCAGGAGCCACCACGCTTAGGAGCAGCTCCTCCACTCTGGTGAGTGGGGGATGAATGGCCACCCCACCACCTGTGACAAGCTGTTGTCTTTGGATATCAGATGCATGCCGCCAGACATGTCTAATTAAATCACTGCAGTGATGGAGTACCTGCTCATATGTCCGGTTATGCATGCCTATGTCAGTTACCTAACGAACAAGATCCTGCCACAGTGCAGTTCGCTCCTGCTGGTGCTGGCCACTTCAGGAAAACAGCATAGTGTACTGCTGCACCAGGCTTTGGACAATTTCCTCTTCCTCTGCTGCAGTATATGATGGATTGCATTGGTGGGCCATCTGGCTGAAAAAGATATGAACAATATGTGTGAGCGAGTCCTATGGCACACTTTAAACCTTTAACCAAAGATATCACTTTACTGATATATATACCATCCATTTCTCTGTCAGGGGTTACACACGTTCACTACCACTTATTGGTTCTCAGGCCACAACTGACTAACAGTGCCTGGCATACTCCATATATCACAGCACTATACAACAGTACCTGGCACACTTTTTGTGACACAATGCACAACCTCGACACAGGGGTATATATCATGCCAATGCACGAACAGAGATGTCATCCATTGCAATGAATGTAAAGTACAGTTACAGTAGTAACATTCAACCACACTAGTCATTGATGCCATAGCCCTGCTTAACACATGTGTACAGTTGTTACTATAGGTGGCATACTGCTGTCACAGAGTATATATGTTGCTGGATACACACGTATACCCTGTAACACACATATGATTGCAGCCATGGTACAGGCATAATTACACACACATCAGACAAACATACAATTCACCACTGTATGCCAACACAGATGAGCATTACCTGTGTACCATACAGTACTGTGTGCCACTACTTACAGACCCTTATGCCTGAGATTTGTCCTCTGTGCAGACTACAGGAAACACACATGACAGTGTTTCCAAGGAATGTGAACACACACCATACTGTGCTGTTTAGGCCTACAGCTTCAGGTAGTACTACAGTTCCTATGGGAGTTGGCTTCACCAGCAGTACCACTCACTAAGCATACATGTATTGCTTTAGCCTACAATGAGACACCACGGTCGTCAACAAGGAATGACGTTGCATTGTATGCCATACTGCTATGTCTGCCTAACAGTACAATACACATCTTTCCCTGGCATCACAGCTAGGATAGACACTACCATGTCAGATACAACTTCACACTAACCTATCACACCTTTACAGACCTTGCATACATTCAGCGTTACACTTATTCAACCTCACATAGCAGGTATTGCATTGAGTACATGTGTGAGTGCATAGTGTCATGAGTAGGTTATATGCTATTGGCCCTAGGGCCTATGGCAGCCTAGCCATATGCTACCCTGGCCTTTGACACACATGTACTTTGATTTCACTTGCCCCTGCCAACCAGAACCACAGAGGGGGTTCCTGGGGTGTATTACCAATCTCCCAAACACTCCTCAAGGGTATTTATGACAAGTGCTGATGGGGAGCCTTGTTTGCTATTGCTAGGTGGTCTATTCCAGTGTATGGCATATCTCTGAGATAAAAACCTTTCCCTCCAGCATGTGCTGTTTAGTGAGCTGACGAGGCTTAGAGCTCTAGGGCGTGTATCCTGGCGGGATTGTGATATGTTGCCATGGAGGTTGTCACCCAGTTATGGGTGTGACATACCTCTGTATGTTCGGCAGAGGTCACCTCTGTGTGGCCGGTATGCAATACAGTCTGGATGTGGTTTTGTGAGTCAGTCTGCATAGGGCATCTGTTTGTGGCCAGTAGTACCCTCTGTGAGGTATGTCTGTGGCCTTTCCACCTGCTGTAGTTGTCATGTGAGGTACATACCACACAAGGCATTGTGATGAGTAGAGGGGAACACTGACCTATATTTCCCTAGATGACACACCTGTTGTCATGACACATGCCACACAGACAGAGTACAGGTCTAGTGTGGCACTGTCTTTATCAAAGAGGTGGCTACTGTCCACCTGTGTCCCATGTTCCCTTATCACACCTTTGGTGTTGGGTAGATCTCTATATATGTGGTAGTTAATGGGTACAGTGTTTTGGAAAGGAGGAATGGCACTGCAGTATCTACACTTATCTACAGTCCATGCCTTGGTCACCACACACCTGTTGCAGTACATATGGCCCCATGTCTCTCTCTCTCTCTCTCTCTATATATATATATATATATATATATATATATATACGAAAAGACAGTATAGTCCCGAACACTCCACTAAATAAAAAACAACAAATGTTGCTCGTGGACTCCAAAATGAAATCACTGTGCACCAAGAATTCTATTCGATACTTTAATAAAATAAAATGTATAGCAAATACTTAAAAAACTCTATGAGTTAAGTGCTTTCATCTAACTTGTAGACTTCATCAGAACAACTAATAATAAAACCTCTCCTGTTTATATACAAGCTTCAATCAATCATTTCATGCCTTAATTAAACAATTAAAATGTTAAACAATTTAAAGTGCCAGTGTTCTCTATTGTTGACTAATGCCGTGATATCATAATATCACGTGTAGTCTTTCATAAATACTCACAACACATCATTATAATATTGATCAATACTTAAATCGTTTTTTAAAAATAATAATATGTTTTATGTGACTCAATAAATTCATCTATTATCCATTTATCTATTATTTTCCAAAATAGGCTTTATGGAAATGGTATCATTCAGCCCTGGATGAACGGAAGCATTTAATCTAATCTGCCATCTAGTCTCTTTCTCCCCCAATATATGTTTAACACTCACCCCTCTTGGATTCACTTTGACACTCTCGAGTATACCAAAATTAAATGTATTACAATTACTGTTCCCCTCAAGATGTCTCCATAATGCATTTTTAGTATCTTGTTTCTTAATATTTATGATATGGAATGGGAACATGAATAAGGAACATCTACTACATGCCAACACATACATATGAGTTACACATACCTTACCTTTGTATTTCCCTGCTCCATCTGTTACAGTTTTGTAGGGTTTTTTTTGGGGGGGGGGTTGGTTGTTTGGGCTTTCTCCCTCTGTTTCTGTCTCGGTTTCTCTCTCTGTTGTCTTTGTCTTTGTCTCTGTCTGTGTCTCTCTCTCTCTATCTCCCTGTACCTGCAATGATATTATTGCATGTGTGGACAGCAGGTACAGCCTGCTTTTCTAGGTATCTGCACTTGTGCATGTGACAGTCTCTGCACCAATTGCTGCCCACCACTCAGTAATTGCATGCAGCCTGCTGTGTGCTGATTGCATTACTCACTGTGATTGCAGCCCACTGCTATAAAATGCTAGGTTAGGTAGGCATAGCCATTTCAGCTTTCCAAGGTGGGGCCCATGCTTGTTTGCTCTGGACATTGTTGTGTCAGTCAGAAGGTTGGTATATGTCTCTTATCTGAAGCTAGGGTTGTAGCCAGTGATATGCATGTTGTACTCAAACCTGAATGTTGCTGCTTCCAGTGCACACTTCTCAGTGTAGACATGTACTCACCCCTCCAAATGCTAACACAGGATACATGGGAGTATGTACTTTCTTTCTGAATTAGACATTTAACATGTACTCACCCCTCCAAATGCTAACACAGGATACATGGGAGTATGTACTTTCTTTCTGAATTAGACATTTAACATGTACTCACCCCTCCAAATGCTAACACAGGATACATGGGAGTATGTACTTTCTTTCTGAATTAGACATTTAACTGCCATACAAATGTGGTTAGTGCACTGTATTCCTGTGACACATGCAGTGTTTGTTTACTGCTATACTGTAATTATTACGTTACTCACCTCTGAACAGTTTGTGGTTTGTTTGTGTTGCAATTAGCACAGGCTGCTCAACACAACTGGACATATTTCAGTACTGAGTATGCCTACCTACACCCTGGTTTTTGCCTGAATACGCAGGTGTGTTGTACCTTTGGGTAGGGGTGCAGAACTGCAAAGAGCATTTTTTATTATCATGTGAGGTTTATCTTGCTGAACATACAGGATTGCTGTGTACATGTTAGTCTATCAAGGCAAGTAGTCTGTCTGCGTAGCTCCCACCTGTGGATATATCCAGATGGTAGCTAGAGGTTAGCCTATTATACTTTGTCTGTGCACCACACCAGTCTTTTCAGCACTGGCACATTGGCATTGTCACAGTTGGTTGTTAGCAGTACATGGCTACATCCTGTGATATTTCTGTGTTGTACTCCTACATAAGGGTATACTTGTGGAACTCCTTACAAAGCTATTTGCAGAGTGTGTAACAGCAGTAATGCTGATATGCCTGTGTGTTTCTGCCTCTGCCAGGCCTCAGATACTCTCAGGTATGTATTTGAACGGCCTCAGTAAAAGGTACATATACGTTAGATACACCTGCAATATATTACAGACATATTGCAGTTTAGACTTTCTTGGGAATCAGAGCATATGTATACCTACACCTTTTCTGACATGCAAGCAGTGTCTATTCTCACCTATTGAAATTATTCATTACATGTGATTCAACACTTGTCTGCCTAAAGTTAGTACTTTCCAGAGTGATTCAGTGGGGCACAGCTTCCATTTGTTTACAAATCAGGGACATCCCTGTAAAGCAGTCACAGCTGGGGTGTCTGCCCTCTGCCCTAGTCAACTTTGCCAGTATTTATCCTGGTCTGATACTGTGTGGTGTTTTTAAGGTGGTACTGTAACATCATTCCCTGCTTGGATGGCTGGTTCTCTTTTCACAGTCATATCATGCAATTCCATAACAACTGTTGGTAAAGACCCACAGAACAGGATTTGTGTTATACCATTCCTAATTTCCATTTACATTCCCTCATTGTAATGCATGATATATTTATGTCAGCACCAAATTATTTGTATATCTGCTGTGGTTTAGTGGTAATTCATGCAGTCTATTGTGTCAACGGTCTGGGGATTGAGACTGGCAGAGGTCTTTTCTTTTGCTGCTGAGCAGAGCAAGGGCCCTTCCATAGAGTGACTAAGGCACTTTTAAGCAGTTGTAAGCAGGTTTGCAACAGGTTTGTGTGACACTTAGCAATACTAAGCTAAGTGCACACATGCGCACACTCGCTTAAACCCGCTTACTACCGCTTAAAAGTGCTTACTCCCACTAACCACAGTGCTAATTTCTTTTAAAGAAAAGAAAATGGGGAGATAGGAAAGTGGTGAAAAAGGGGGCACAAAGAGGAACAGACAGTAGGTAAGCAAGCTCGGGATGTGCAGGATGGGTGTAGGGAAGGTCCATAGCTGCCCATTTCTTTACCAGCAACAATTGTGCATATGCAATAAATTTGGAGTTAAATTTGAAACCTTCCACCCCTGGGAGAGGGGTGAGGACAACAAAGTATGTTGTATTGCCAATTATAATAATCAGTTTACATGTCCAGTGGACATGTGTGCAAAATGGGCAGCTATGTATGGGGCGTAATTTTTTTGTGAGTACAGATTGCCCTTTTTTTTTTTTCAGGAGAGAGTGGAAAGTGAGGTAGAGGAAATAAGTATGTTTGGGGAGGTAGGTTGGGGAGGTAAATAGACAAGACAGACAAGACGCATACAGGGGCGGTGTATGACACATGGGGTGGGTGAACACAATTGACGAGGATGGATGTTTGGAAATTGCAAGCCCATGAGCCCACAGATGGTAACAGTGGAACTGAGATCCCCACCCATGTGTAGTCACCACTGCACCTTCACAGCCCCAAGGGTGGCTATGCTGGGAGCTGTGTAGGACGGGCAGGCTCACCCATGAGATGCACGACTCTCGCCTCGAGCTGGCGTAGGGGATCAGTGACTGAATGCTGGATCTCCCTATGCACCACAGCCCAGACCCTTCGAAGGGTGACAGGTGGCCCTTCTCTGCCCACGCTTGCACAGGGGGGGATGAGCCCTATCCCCTGCAGCACTTCCACCTGAAGGTGGCACAGGACCAACAGAGGAGGGGGGCCCGGGCTGGGCACCGGACCTGCTGGTGCCAGGTGCACTCGCCAGCTGAGGAGGGACAGGTGGCTATGCTGGGACCGGCCTTCCCATACGTTCTGTGATTAGGTGTGTTTAATTACAACATAAACAACAGCATTCCAGATTAGTTGTAACAGCATGCAGTAATATTCCCATTAACCCAAGACACCACGGTTCCAACAGATGAACAGCAAGCATAACACATGCATATATTGAATGACAGTGGATATTCCAACAGCATGCAGGGATGTTTGGTAGCAACAGGCCACCATGATTGTGGGGTTTGAACAGGGCACATGCATCAACGTGAATGCAAATATTTATAGAACAATAGGACATATGTCCCAACAAATATTTAAGATTACACATACCCATTGAGGTGTGGAATTGCATGGTTTATGCACATACAGTAGGGTGTAGAAAAAACCTTGATTAACATCTTTTAATTACTTTTACTCTACACTACATTCCTAGTGACTGCGAGTGTATATCCCCTACATGTATAATTATACTTGCCACCATGCATTAGGTTGTGTAATGGGTTTGGCTAGTTCAATATATGCCTGACCTATATCTGACATACTAACTGTCCAAGATGCAGATGTTACTGCTACATATTCCTTGATTACATTTATATTTCTTTATCTACATATCTGGATGTTTTCACATGGCATTTTCACTTCTATTTGTACAGAACCCTGCATTTCTTGACACACACTCACATTTCTGGGGAACATATTAACATGCTACTCGTGTGCCAGATTTACTTATGCATGCCAGCCAGTAACTGACTGCTGAGGACTGTATATATGCTTCACAGCTACTAGCACTTCCATCACCCACTTTATATGGGACTGTACAACTCTGGGTTGCCAGCACTTTTTAAAACAGTACTATTTGTATAATGCAAGGGTACAACAACATTTCACACTAAGTGATACAGACACACTCTGGGTTTTAGACCTTTATTAATGACATTACACACTTTTCCACAGGCTCACTCCTTTATTTGTGATAACGGTGCATATGGAAGACATATGCAAGACATATTATACCTTTATTAATAGGTTAGAACACTCTTTTTGAGGCTCACTCACTTATTTTATATGACAGTATCTGCAGAGATATTATTCCAGACATATGTTACCTTTCTTAATGGGTTACTACACTCTTTTTCTGGCTCTCTGACTTTTATATCTGACAGTACATGCAGAGGAGTTATTCAGGCCATTTATGACTGTATTATTGGACTACAACACTTTATTTCATGCTCTCTCCCCTATTTTTTATAGCAATACATACAGAATAATCACTAACCTGTCTGGTGGCTCAGCCTTAGCAGCCTATCTGCATAGGCTTGCTGATTCACAGCACAGTCACCTGCAGCTGTAAAGTAAATTAAGGGATATTGAGACATACCTATCCATTATACAGAATCAATTATCAATTCCTACATACTGCATTCCATGGCTACCTACTCAGTTGTAGGGCATCCTGCATGTCACGGGCCTCCTGTATCCATTGGTTCAGGCGGTCCTGCTTCCATCTCTTCAGGTCTGCATGGTGGTGACGGACCTGCTCACCAGTCCAAGGAATGCCTGTGACACTGGTAAGGTCATGAGCTAAATGGTTCCAAGTCTCTGCCTTGTACTCCATCTCTTGGAACTGGCCCTGCAGGAGTCTTGACTCATGACGGTGGACAAGGAGCCAAACCATGTATTTCAACTCCTCGATGCCCCAATGTTGCGCTCGGAAGCATGTACCCTCTCCTGCACCAGCCATTCTAACTGCAGATGTGAGCTACAATCAGTTATGGTGAGTATTCCCGCCTATGGTGCTTAAATATGCCACATTTCCCGCACTTCTTTGTGATTGGCAGTTTTTGAAAATTCTCGGCTGACTGCAGACCTGCTTAGTAATGGTTAATCTACCATTAAGTATATGTATGTTAACAGTGGCTATTTCTCCTCAGTTGTCATGGCTTAGTGGTTCTGTGCTTTGATTAGGATGCAGAGAGTCCTGGGTTTGAACCTTGTCATTCATTTTATTTTCATACTGTCCAGACAGGCTAGAGGGTGTGGCTGCGTTTAAGCAACTTTGCTCTACATTGCCCTATGGTGTGCTGTTTGGTGCACACATCCGCGCAAACAGATTGCGCTGGGTAAAGTGCTATTAAACTATGGGCAACTTTATTGCACTGGGTAAAGTGCTATTAAACTATGGGCAACTCTATTGCGCTGCAAGCAATTATGTATCAGGATACTTTAAAAATTTAATATTTTGTTCACTGATACATTGGCCATTTCACTGCTTTTTACTGATATTTTAATCATATGTGTCAGGTATTATTCCATGTACTGATTTAAAACATAAATAAGAAGGGGAGTGGTGGGGCTTGAACTGTGAATGCCTCATTTTTGTGCGAATGCTCTACCATTACACTATTGCTATTTGGTGTAATTTGCGTAAACATTCTTTCTTATGCTCTTCCATGTCGGAATTGCTAACTACAGCTAAGCAATGGGCACACCCGCGCACACACACGCAAATACGGGCAGCTATTTCGGGAATTTAAAAAAAATCAAATTAATTTTTTACTTTTCATAACTGTGATGGGGGTTTACAATGTCAGGGAGTGTGGTGTTTGGTGCTAGGACATTTGAGCAGACTCGCTCTTGTGTGCTTTCATTTTCCTTTTACAAACCTTGCAGGGGTGTGGCCGTTTAGACTGCTTGGCAGTCGGACACACCCCCTGCTTTCCTACCCGGTACGTGTAAGAGTTATGGTTGAGTCAGCGTGCCCTCATGAATATTAATGGCACGCTGACATTATACCATTCAACTGCAGCCTCCGATTAAGACTTATTAAGTCTTACATGGAGGATACGTGAATCTGGGGGTTTATCATTATCTTATAGATACCATTTCCCCAAAGTTTTTCTTTAAATGTTTCTGTTGTCTGTAAAAAGACGTACCTTTTTTCTAATGCAAATTTATCACTGTCCTGTTATTTATCCTGCAACTAATTTCTGCTATATTTTAATAGTTTGGTACCCACTGCCTAGCTGTCTGTCTTGAGTGGATTCCTTGTGTACAGAACAAAAAGAAATATTTAGGCTATCAATTAAATGTTTTTAGAGGTCTTTTTGATTGTTTTCAGCCATGTGATGAAGATGTTATATTTTCCAGGATTATTTAATTGCTCCTTGATGTGAACTTGTATGCTAGTAAAAGAATGTTGGTGCAAAAGCTTCTGTGTTGCTATAAATATATACATTTTTGAATAATAGCACAGTGGTGTTCTTTGAGCAAATATACTTTTGTGATTCCTTGTGTAAAGCCCAGAGCTCCTGAACCAGACAACATTCCCAAATATGTCTCTCTAACACCATCTTTCTGAGCATTTCCATTGAATGGAGACCTATTCACTAACGTATTAGTGTATTAATAATCACACAATTGTCAAAATAGACAGTATGGTGGCTTTCAGTCCTGCAGTAATGACAAGGGGACTGCAATCATCCCACTGAAGTAGAAATCAAGAATGCTAATATTATGGATTGAGGAGGAAGATGAAGTACCTAGTAAAAGCCATACAGAAGTGGCAAAGATCCAAAGAATGGGTAAGGGAAACAAATTAACTGAGATGCTTCTGAGGTATTAAGTGCTACGGAAAGCAGCTCAGTTTAACTTTTGAATGCCTTTCAGCTATGAACATGCAATAAGCATATGCACATCAATGTGATAAAATCCAGGAAAACACTGACAGATAAAAGAAATAAAAGGTTAGAATAATGCCAGCTGTAACAGGTGAAGATAAAACTAGCATCAGAAAAAGTACTCCAAACAAAGGACACCAAGAGGAGACACAATACAGAACATTATGGGGCAAGCTTTTTAGAACAGTTCTGCCAGTGTGCATGCTTGCAATCAAACTACATCATAGAAGAAACAACTTGTAAAATTGCAAGCTATGAACTATGTTGTGGTAGATTAACAATGTGGCAATAGTCAGTACTCCAGTGGTGAGGCAAAACATCCTCAGAAAGCTTTGCACCAGTCTGTGCTGCAACAGAATATGACAACTCAAGATGAAGACATGAGCTATTGATTTTTCCTTCCACAGTAAAAGAAGCAAATGGGATATAGAAAGTGCTAAAAAGAATCTGCTCTAATATGCAATACTTTACTGACATGGGCATTTGTGGATTTTGGAGCTACACTTCCCCTATAATGGTATACTTCTGAAAAATAAATTACAAGGTTAACAGATTAATTAAGTGAAAATTACAAAATTGTTATACTTTAATGTGTTTATGTATGTTGCCAAGGTCTCTCCTAGTGGAAAATAGACACATTGTATGAGTAGAAGTCCCAATAGCTAAAATCAGCATTGTTAAAGAAAAAAATGCAGGTCATAACCTGTGACTGTTTTCTCATGAGGTAAAGTTATATGCTTTTAAATAACATTTAAATCATAATGCAGGACAGTTGCATAAAAAGATCACTGTAAATAGAAAAAAAATTGCAGTATTATGTCAGATTGAATTACCATCTTTCCTGTTACAAAATGAAAAATTATACTATGACTTCTCATTAGTATTCAAAAACTAGCATGTTGATTGGACAATCTGAACAGAATGCCCATTGTAAATTGAACATTCACCAAAATAAAAAAGTTTGGCAGCTGAGGTACCATTGAGCAGTCAGACTTTCTTATGGTATATGCTGAGGAAAAGAGCAAAGATACGAGAAAAATTAGGTATGTTCTGTAAAACTACACAAGCAAAAACATACCTGATTTTCCTTGTATTTCTGCCCAGTCCCTCAGAAAATCTCAGCAGTTAAAAAAAATATATATAAAAACAGCAAGGGATATTTTCTCTTCTCCTTTGCTTCTCCTGCACTGTACAAAAGTAGGAATATAAGTCCCAGGCATATGCACAGCTGATCAGTAAACAAGGAAAAACATAAAGTAACGCTACAGCACTGTTATACAAAGACATCATTTAAGAAAGGTAAGCAATTTCTTTCTTCACCCTCATGCTCAAACCACACCAACCATGGGTAAAACTGATATACCCACAGCCAGCCATGGATTATTGCTTAATCACAATATGACAGATGCCAAGAAAGTGAACACTGACAAGGAGTTTTGGAGACCAGACTTCTCGAGACAAACATGAATTCTAGGATGAGTTCTGGTCCTCAGGAAAAGGAATCTTTGAACTGATGCTCAAAAGGAAAGTGGTTACATTTTGTAGACTATGACTTCCTAGTAGTAACGACTTTAGTTACCTCAAAGAATGTCTAGAACATGGTTATTATAACATGTTTGTACGTGTGAAGCTTTTGAGCATTATGATATGCTGGTGAATCAAGAAATCTTTGTTCTAAGTCTATAGATTTTAATACACTGAGCAGTGCTTAGGGCAAATTTGAAGAAACCAACTGGAAAAGAGAGATTAAATTTATCCCTCAAGAATGTTTACCTTTTCTGTTTGAGGTCTGATAAGGATATTCTAAATTAATGATAAAGATCAGCAAATCTATACACAAATTAACGCCCTTTCAAGATTATGCCTAGCCAGCTATGTCCAGGTGCTGGTTTGAGAAACCAAAAGTTAGGAAGTTTCAAATTTGTGACAGTGATACTCAGATCCTACGTTCCGGAAACCTGAAAGAATTCCTGCAGCAACAAGTTATGCTGTACTTTCCACTTAAAAGTATTTGGAAAACAGTAGCTTAAGAAATCATCCAGAATTCTTCTCAAGCACAAAATGTGCTTGGCAGCCAACAGAGCAATGCCCACAGCCCTCTTCCAGCACATTCTCTATTGGTTGTTGAATAGATTTTTGGACATAGTTTCATAGGTAGTTATGAGACATACTGTCCAGGAGCCCATTAATGAGTCTAGTTGAAATTCTCAATTGCCCCAAAGCATTGTCTGGTTAAGAGATCTGCTGAGGGTTATACAGTAGGTAGATGAAGACTACAGGAATCAAACCCTATACCACAGGAAGTTGCATGTTAACAGCTCACACCCTTAATCCTCTTTACCATCTGCTAGACTATAAATAGCTAAAGGTTAATGCCCCAAAGAGCAACACAAAATTGCCAACATCTTTAGTAAATTGATATGGAGACATGCTTCTTTACTTATTGTTTATGACTGTTTGTTTATCAGATAAGTGGGCTGGTCTACTGACCCTTTTTAGCCATGACCCAAGCTCATTGAGCAGAAAATACATGATGATCTTACTAATCAACAATATCATGTGGAGAATAAGTAACTGGTAAAAACTAGTATATGATTATATGATTCGATACAGTCAGAATAATATTAAGAAAATACAATCTGAGTGCATTGATAGGAGAACAGAGGAAAATACTAACCAGGATATGCACAGAATACAAATGAATTATACATATAATACATAAACGTGCTCTTATATACACATAAAATGCCATATTATGAGGCTAAATAAAATTTCTTAAATGTATTGTATTATTTATGTTATGAGGTGGTAAGTTGCCTAACCATTGTTGTGGTCATCATTGTTTCTAAAGGATTCTTCCAAATATTAGATGTAAAGGTTCAATATTTGCTCTTCACCTGCATGAACTATCTTCATTTTCAGTAAATTGATATGAAGATGTGATTTCCGATGATTCTTTCAATTTTTAATCTGAAAAGGTCTAGATGTGTTCTCCATCTCCGTGATGATGATTTTTAGGACCAGTATGCGAGTTTCCTAAACATAACGCCCTTTAGAATTTAAGGATGGTATAGTAACAGGCAGGTACCCTTCTGACTGAATTTGACACCAGCAGTAATTTATAAAGATGTACAGCAGTCAAATAATCCATTTAATTATATTTATTTTATTTAAATTTGCTAACAAGGGTAATAAGTTGGTGCAAGGATCCTGTATGTGAATGAGTCTCGTATGCAGATAGACTAGGAGAATTTTTACATGACCACTGTAAGCCTAGTAAACTTAAAAAAAATGCCTGTGTCTGCTTTAATTCATGCAAAAGACACGCATAATAAGTGAAGTGCTAACACTTCTCTGTAGATAATAGTGCTTTGGCATTCATAATACCAAATGTTGTAACTAGAAAAATGAGATCCTAAGTTGAAGGAAGGCTGAGCAAAGCATTCAGTTTTTACAATTTCCATTATAAAGGAAATTGTGCAGTTTCTTCTACCACAGACTGAAACTACTGACACTGTAGTCACCTGGAACTCACATTCAATTCCTCTGCTATTTTCTGAAACTACACATAAGTTAAAATGACTAATGATGGAAACAGATGCTGTCGACTGTGTTACCAGTACTGTGCTAGAATTCTCTATATTAACTGAGGGCTAGCGTACTATTGCCAAATTATTGCAAGCTGTTATTTGATACCCAGGGTTATCCAGTCGTCACCAGTGCAATGTCTGAAAATAACTGGATGCTGTGTGCAGCAACATCTTTTGGTCTTTTGCGGACTGTGTTCCAGGAAAAGGATGAATGTGATAATATGTATTTATTTATTTATTTCTGTTAACCCTTAAGAATTTGATTGAAATCATTTACCATGGACGAATGGGGAGAAAACCCCTAGATATTCAACATCTAGTAACAGACTGCAACATAAATGTACCATGCATACACACATATAAGTCAAGAGTTCTATAACAAAAAAAATGGCCATAAAAAGTGAGTTCAACTTATGCTCTGGTCATACAGTAATCAAAAGAATAATCCAAAAAAATTAGCTGCAGCTTTCTCTCCCATACTGTTTTGCACCATATCCTCTCCTACTCATACTCCTCCCCGACTGCACCTGTAGTTTGTTCCTGAGGAAATCTCCCTCTTCCTTTCATCCCTGCAACCTTCTCTCACATACTACAATCATATTACTATTTATCTCTCATCTCTTCCTCTATAATATTTCTTAGGCTTCCCCTTATATCTGTACACTACTTATAACCCTCCACCCAAAATCTACTTCCATACACAATTAAATCAGTACTTTTTTCTTACTACCCTTCCTTACCATGCCTATTTGACATAACTAACAGACTTCTCACCATATAAATTCATCTCTTTCATATCAATATTTCCCTATACCTACCTATCAATCCTACCTATCATCTTACTCTACTCCTCCCATTAATCTCTACTACCTATAACTGCATCCCTCCACCTCCTCCCACCGCACACTATCACCTATCAATACATCCATCTAAGTCTCAAACATGCAACTACTTCACCTTCTATCACTAGCGTTCCTCACTATACTCTCACTGTCAACCAGCTAGCACAAGTCACTCTCCCACTGTTGCTTATCAACACATAATACACAATACTTAAACCAGAATACGAGAACACATTTCTCTAATATCTCTTTCAGACTACTGAGCATTAATTATATTAGCACCCTATCCTATAATATAAATCGGCAGCACATGCTCCACCATTATCCAAAATCATCTATAAAATCAAGCCTGAATATAAATGCCTCTTCAATAGCCACATTGCTAGCTGGGCAATAATAGTGAAGGAGGATCCAATACTACACAATAACCTAAGAAGTCTCTATAATAAAATCACGTAAATTTATGCCTGTACAGCCCACTACTCCCTTGGTCTCTTCATAGCCACAGAAATTGTGTTAAAGCCAATTACCAAAGATACAGAAATGCTCTCACGAGCTTCACATATACTTAGACTAAACAGAACCAACAAAAAAGTAGGTGGAGTTGCTATTTTCTACAGAAATGCTTTACTGTACCTACATTCAACGATGTTGAACTTCTCATAGCACTCCTCAAACTGAATACTCACTAATTGCTAGCCATCATTGGTCCATAAATACAACCTGGTAACAACATTCCCATACTGGCAGAGAACGTTTCCTGGCTCTCAGACAACATAACACTGGAAGCCATCTTGCTAGGAGACGTTAACACGGACTGGCAAAAGATAACCAACTGGCTACACCAGCTAAGCTACATAATCAGATACCCCAAACAGCCCCACAACAGTATAAGAGATTCAGAAATCTCAATAACGTCAATAAAAAAATTCAACTTCTAGCCTGCTCTAGATCAACTGGGCTTCATTTAAAACTCTTCCCCTTAATAAAGCAGTAGATTGTACATTTAGTACAATATTTATTAATATCTAGAATATATACTATAATATGCTAGAATGTACATTTAGTAATATATTAGAATGTAAATTTAGTACAATATTTATTAATATCCTGGCAGAGCAAACATGATTAAGAAAAAAAAAAACAGCTCCTTGGTTAACTAAAAAAAAAAAAAAAAACAAAGCAACTCATGCAATGTAAAGAAAAAGCCTGGAAGTCAAAGCTGCAAACCAGTTCTCAAGCATCCCTTACACAATATAGGCAGTTAAGGAACCAAGCAATACATAAAACTGGGCAAAAAAAGCTTATTATTGAAATGCAAAATTCATCCTCAAATAATCCAAAAGACTTCTGGAAATCAATAAAAACATTTCTCAGTCCTAGAAAATCAACCCAGCCCATGCTCTCCCCAACCAATAATTTCAAAAGCATTGCTCCACAGTTTAATTCACATTTTATAAATACAGTAAACTCCATCCTAGAAAAAAAAAACAACTATAAATCCAACCATCTCACTCCAATCAGTGAAGCCACAACAGATATTCAAACAAAATCCAGTACCAAAATCTACAATTAAAAAAAATACCTTGACAAAAAAAAACTGCCCCTGACCTACCTCCATCTGAGTACCTCAAACTCACTGTAAATAGCCTTGCATAGCCTGTCTCAATTCTTATAAACAGATCTAACCTTTAGAAATATGTCCCCACCTTATGTAAAATATCCTGTTTAATACCTCTTCATAAAGGTGGTTCATTGACCAAGCTCATAAACTGTAGACCAATCACCATTCTCTCACCCTTATCCAAAATCATAGAAAGATATACCCCAGGATTCATGAAGCTTGCACCAGGCGCAGGCATAGTGTAGGCAGTATAATGCCAAATATGGCCGCCGAGCGATACAGGTACGATCCAATTCCACGTGCACTACCAGCGTACGCCAGATCTGCGCAGCTCTCGGCTTAGGTATGCTAATCACCCCATGTGCAATGGTGCACCATGCAAATGAAGGTACATAGTGATTCATGAAGTGGTGCAGGCGTAGCGTAAGCCCACAGAAATGTAAACCAAAAAACACGGTTTACATTTTTCCAAACAGAACATCGGAGCTATGAAAGTGGACCAGACTCATGTATTACAAAGTTAACATATGCCAGTGGCTAAATATACAGCCAATGGCATAAGAAAAGATGCACAACACCTAAAAAACAACATTTAATGTCATGTCCACAGTAACGCAAAGTACAACCACAGGGCATGTGTGCGCAAATGGGAACACAAAGAAAATATATACAAATGTCATAAAATCACAATGTAATACAATTCATGATTTCACCATAATACTCAATGGTATGCATGGTACACCACAACCAAGCTGCAAGGGTTGCTAAGGGTCTGTGACAGTGTTCGGTGCGGTAACTAGGAATTAGTAGTCAATGCCATGCAAATGAGGCAAGTAATAGTGAATCGCAAATGTCCCGCTGGACTAAGGATGTACCATACGGTGCAGCGCTACAACACCCAGGAGTGGTTTAGAGGTATACATGACATCAGCAGTGGGGTGTGCCACCGTAGCTGTAAGCACATTGGAGCAATGCAAATCCAGCCTGGCTGTTGCTAAGCAAAGCTGCAGAACAGGGGTGGGGAGGTAGGTATAGCATCTTTTAGCTGAGAGCACATATGATGCCCGAAAGCGCATGTGTATGGGGATGAAAACATGCCCGAAACCCGGTAAGCAGATGCACACGCCATGCACCATAGCTCAAACAGGAAGGTCAGGGGAAGAAAATAAGGAAATGCCGCAGTAGGGTAATTGGAGTACAACTGAGAAAGTAACACCTAATAAATCACAGCGGGCAATCAACGGCAGCTGACAAGTCTGCTCGCAGAAACCTGCAAAACAAGATAGAGAAGGTGTCGGATTGCAAAGAAAAGAGAACTGTCATAGCAGAGCAAAGCAGACCTGCAGTAGACCAGCCATAGAACACATTACGCAAGATAAGCCAGGTTTAGGAAAATACAAATGAAAGCAGGCTGCTGGATGCATGGCAGAAAACGGGAGGTGAAACATTGAGAAATGTAAAGGGAAGGGCAAGAGGTAATCCACGGCAGCCAAATGTAATTCAACACCAAAGGCACCACAATAGTAGTACCTGTCGTAAAACACATAAGTTACCCTGTAGCTATGATCGTACATACACACCCTATAACATCATCAGTGTCCACAGCACAATAGTATAAAGTGTGAAAGCACCTCACACACACCTGTGTATTCCCAAACACTGCACCATAGGTATAAACAGACGGGGAACTTGTACAATGTACATGTTGAGAGCTGCCATAGCTGTGATTCATCACCATGTGTTAGAGACTGAAGGTGTTATGGAGGATGATGCTGACAACCACCGCAGGCCCCGGAGGAGTAGAAGAGTGTTCAGACCAAGGGTAACCTACCAGGGGCTACATGATCTGGAGATAGTAGAGCATTACAGGGTGGACAGGGACATCTTACAGCAAATAGTTGAGCTGTGCCGGCCACGCCTGAGATCCAGAAACAACAGAGGGGAACTCATCCCAGTGGACACAAAGGTATGTGTAAGCTTGCGAATACTAGCCACAGGTACCTTTCAAAGGCCAACTGGAGATATAATGGGGATCTCACATGCATCAGCATCCAGGGTACTACACCAGTTCCTGGATGCCATGTTACCACATGCCAATGAGCATATATACTTCCCCCGAACTCAGGAGGAGTTGCCCAGCAATATGCGTCTCTTCCACCATGTGGCACACTACCCGGAGGTACTGGGTGCGATAGACTGCACGCACATACATATCAAGTCACCACCCAGTGAGCATGGTAGGCACTACATAAACCACAAGGGATACCACTCCATCAACTGCCAGGTCGTGTGCAATGCTCAGGCATTATCATGGATGTGTGTGCTGGCAGCCCTGGAAGCTACCATGACTCCCACATCTGGCATGCCTCACAGCTGTGTCAGGTATTTGTCAGGGAGGACATCCCACATGGCCACCTTGTGGGGGATGCTGGCTATGCACTGGAGCCATGGATGATGACTCCCATCAGAAATGCACACACACCCATGCAAGAACATCATAATGAGGCACACGCACAAACCAGAATCATCATAGAGCATGTGTTTGGGATGCTGAAATTATGATTCTGTTGCTTGGACATATCTGGTGGAGCCTTGCAGTACTCTCCAGGAACGTGTGCCCACATCTTCATAGTATGTGCCATGCTACATAATATGATCCTGCGGAAACAGCTGCAGCAGTGACATAATGGCAAAGGCCCTCACAGCCCACTGCAGTTGCCAAGGCCATCACAGGCACAGAGGGATTCAGACCATGAACACCCTGTGCCAGCCCTAGTAGGCAGACAGAGGCATGCCCAATATGCCTACCTCTTGGCAAAGAGGGAACGTATAGCACATACTCTGACAGTGTAGGCCCTTACGGACTGGCACACCTCTCCACCTGCACACACAGTAAAATGGATGGCACACACACACGACCACCTGTAAATTGTAATGTATAGGTGGCCTACTGTGTGAATCCTACATAGGCAGCCCTCAACCATTGCACAAACAACAGCTATTGGAAAAAGGAATGTCAACACCTGAGCAGTGCACGCACCTATCAGCATATGTTGGTACTTTATATATAGGTTCCTAAGTACATTGGTAGGTACACACCCGATTGTCAGAGGCCATTCATCAATTGAGGCAAACAGTGTCTGCTGTCGCCACCACATTGAGTAACCAACTGTCCCTCAGAGCCAATTGCGGGATCCATGTGTGTAATCACTGTTCCCCACACAGTCTGCATGGATTCCCTGGTGTGTTAATGAGGGGCTCCATACAATGTAATCATGGATGTAGTGGCAAAGCATGGGGTGTACCCATGACAGGTATCTGTCACCCCAGCATGCTCCACCTATGGTTGTGTGAAGGTGTAGCACATTATAGTGTGTGGCTCACTATGACATACATTCCCAATGCTGGAGCACATCCATTAAACATCACTTGGACATACCATTAATAGGTCTCATCCATATGTAAACTAACTGAGTTACCCATTTGATTGCAGTATGGAGTAACAGCTGTAGTACAGTCCACATACAAAATGCCATAACACGTGTACAAATCCCAGATGCCCAAGTGGTAAATGCACTGACTGTCGTGCATGTTCCCGGTACCACATCCTGCAAGGGACGTTACGTAATCCCGAAGGCACGAATAATGGATGTTGGATGCAGGTCATCAGATCAGGTTTAGCACATGTTAGTGGGAATATGCATTGCCCAGTGCTGGTAAGCATAGTTTAAACATGACTATACGGATATGCGCGAAACAGGGCTAAGCTTCTCTGAATATCGCACAGAGCACGGTCAATGATGTCTAGAACAGGTGAAACTAGCATTATTCACACCTGTACTAATAGTGCCTGCTCTGAAGGGTAAAACCACCACTGCCAAGAGTAGAACACGCAATCATGTACACAATCACCTAACACTAAGCTACCCAAGATGTACCAATGGCAGGTGTGTAATGTGACAGGTTCAAACACAAATGTGCGGAGTCCAGGAAACAGTATACACCAACATGTACATAATGAAAGGTGTATTCTCCCGCTCACTCTCTCTCTTATATATATATATATATATATATATATATATATATATATATATATATATATGTACATATTTATAATTGAGATAGAAAGGGTGATAGAGAGATATATGTTGATATATACGGATTCACCTATATCTGCAAATATATAGATAGGTCAACGAAATGTACACAACAATGGAGGTAGAAATGAATAGGATACTGCCAACTATGGAATGTGTCACATACCGACACGCATAATCACGAGACTTAAAGACCGAAAGAACACAGTACCGGAACACTGGAACTGCGTGAAATATTATCACGATATTAAGGGACATTTAGTATCGCTGCCGGTGTTGCGGTCCACGTAGGTACTGTGTTCAACTGTGTTTGTGATTGCTGTAGTCTGTGTATGTGTGTGTTGAGGGTACTTTGTGCATTTCTGTGGGACTGTAATGTGTGTGTGTGTGTGTGTGTGTGTGTGTGTGTGTGTGTGTGTGTGTGTGTGTGTGTGTGTGTGTGTGTTTGCATCTTGTATCTGTTAGTGCTAACTCGGAGGTAGATCATTACGGTAGGTGTAGTTATAGCTGGCCGTAGGCATACGGTTACCACCTGTCCCACTTTAAGAGGGACAGCCCCTCCCTGGGCAGTTGTGCCCTGACAAAAAATATTAAAAACGGCAAATGTCCGAGATTGTAGGACATAATTATGTCCCATATATTATGTAATAATTGCATTAAATAGTTATGCCTATATCTACAAAACGTAAATGTTGCATGAAACATGATAAGTAGCTAAAGTGCTACAAGAATAAGTATGTATTCAGGATAAAAGTATGTTCTATCCTGTGTACTGACCATGGGTATGTGTCGGCCTGTAAACACCGATGTGTGTCCTGCAAATGTCCCACTGTGGCCATTTGAAAAGGTGGCAACCCATGCCAAAGAGGTTCAGTCATCAACACAACTGCAATGAGTACAAATATCTGTGACAGAAATACATGAGACAGCTGTCATTTAGTAATATTCCTTTACAAATCACTGTATTTATGGAGGTATGGAAGTATCAACTTCACCTGCATACTGTATCGAAACCAATTAACAATGGCTCAATGTATAAGCCCGTAACAACCATAGTTCAGTCTACTAAGTGATAGGTCTTCAATTAGGTAAGGAGCCCACACACATATATGGAATATGTAGAAATGCAGTCCCCACAAACCTGTATATGCTATGTACAACCACCTACATCTCCCCCACACCCGAAACAATTGCAATACAGACTGTAATAACATCACAAACATCCACTCACTCAATTACATCTGCTGAAGCATTAACATACCTTGTGAGAGATACATTTGTAAAGGCTCCATGTGAAATCGTAGCTGTTGTATAATGGAACAGATGGCGATGTTACAGGTTTTGTTTGCAATAGTCCCTTATCAGACGGTTGAGATGACAGGTACACTCACATGTAGAACCACATACTCTAGCCATCACACGCAATCCATGGGGGACATGAATTCAAAATATCCATGTCTCTACAAATAGCAGTTGCAATTCCTCGCAACAAAACACATACAGGCCGTCTCCCCGAAGGTAGGGCAAAAGGGCAACGCTCGAGTGGAGAATTAAATTGTACCGCACTGTTGCCGCGTAATTGGCAGATGGAGTAGCTGCACAGCTGATGTGCATGTAATAATTTACTCAGGAACACCAATTGGTGGCAGGAAACCACATGTTACAGGTATCAACGTATATAAGGATGACTTGCCATACATTCAAACCGTATGCTCATACCATAGAACCGTTTAAACAGTAAAGGTATAAGAGAGATATTTACGAAGATTCGGAACGCTAACAAGGTATGTAGAACACTCAGTATGTTAGTGTATGTAGAGCCTGTTTTGTATTAATTAAAAGTGTACGCAATACATAAAGTGGGAAAAGGTATTATGTAGTGATGTCTTGTTGAGCATAGTAACGCTTGTAGTAATTGTGTGTCCTGCTGTGGGCCACAAGGTAAACATCACATACACCACAAGGGATGTTACATGAGGGCTTTAAACAGAACAATTCCACAACACCCACCGTCAGTGGCAGGGTATATCCAACAAGTACGTGGCGTAGCAGGGGATAGTATATGCTGATATACTGTCACAGTGGGCATGTGTATGGGCATATAATGACAATAACATGCCTAAGGAGGTCCTGCTGTGCAAGTATGCATTGCATTATGGGATAATGTGTAAAATATGTGTAATGTACAGTATTGTAGGTAGATATGTCAGATATTCTACACAGCATAACTGTTATATCATGCAAACAAAAGGTATTGTCTATTGGCATGTACAATACACAATAACAGGATACATATGGCTTGTAGTCAGGGGACACTGTAACAGCATGATAGCTAATCAAAATGGAAGAGCTACTCAATTAACCATGCACAAAGGACATGTAATAGCTTCACAGGTTCATTGTGAGGTACTATGCTGTCTGGCAAGTCTATGTGTAAGCCCAACTACACTGTTTACACCGGCAGCACCTCTCTAGGGTAGTGTCCTGTCTGTGAACATCAGAGCCATGTGTTACCTGCATCTCTGTACAGTACAGCCACTGCAGTGATCCCTGGTGTATCAGTGTGACCGCCTACAGAGTCACCTATGACCGGTGTATTGGGTATGTTATAAAATCCTATTGGTTGTAGTTGATGGGCACACATGAGTCTGTGGGCTATAAGTAATTGTTGTTGTGTTTGGTAATGGGGGCTGCCTCTGGTGCCTACACAGAGTATGGAGAGGTTCTACAAATGTTGTACTCATACTATGTGTGGCCTGTGGTGGTGGAGATCTAGTGAGACTATGTGATGAGTGGGGTGTGTTGCAAATGTTAAACGTCCCCACATGAATGTCAGGTTCAGTCTGTGTTGGTGAGAGCATTACCCCCAGCATGGCTACATATGTGCATTTCCCACAGGCTGTAGTGTCGTATGTTGGGAGGTGAGCATTGACTGTGTACATGAGACTATTGCTCTATTGCCACATGTTTGCCATATTCATCATATAGACAGGCAATAGCACTGGTAAGTGACACTTGGACATGCCTGTATATTCAACCATGTCTCACAAGATATGTGAGTTACGTGTGTACAACAGCTGTTGTACTGTAAGCAAGCTGGAAATGTAAGGACAGACAGTGTACTTGTAAGAAATTAGTTGGAATGGGTGCTATAGCAATTAGTAGCTCATGAAGTGCTTACATGTTCCGAACAAGTGCTGAGCATGAATATGCAATACAGACAGGGTGTTGGATAATATCAACCCACTGCAACCCACAAGTGGAGATGACAGTCATAATTGGAGGCACTGCACTACTACCCTGCTGAGTATGGTCCACAAGTCTATGAACCTTTATCAACGTAGATGTTAGCAGTACAGAAGTAGATGACAGTACGGATGATTTCACACTGCATAGCATACCTGTGACAGGTCATAGGACATCATCACCCATACCATGTTCCAGCTACACTGAGTATACTAGATGTACCTTCGTATGTCACAGGAGTGTTCTACCAGTGGCCTGTTGACAGAAGCAACACTACAAAATGTGTCTGAGTGACATGTGCATATCACACCACTGGCAGCTACAGTAAAACAGGGTTAATGTTGTGTACTCCCCCCTCATTGTAGCCCATACCACACAGACAAATGGGAGGCATCTGTGTATGCAAGGATGTGAATGGCTATAGCTGTCTCAGTGTTGTGGACAACATACAGAATGGGCTTTGTGGGTGAGGTATGTGACATATGTGCACAATCTGACAGCTGATAATAGCATTGTCACCGCTAGGTGAATAACCCTGTACCCATTAACTACCACCTAGGCAGCAGTCAACATTATGGACACTGTGTAAGGGATGGTGAGGTGCAGTTCACCTCCCTGAGTTGGTGATGTCTCCAGGCCTATTAGGTAGTCATATGAGGCACCCATGTCATGACAGGGTACCATCCATGAGCATGGAGATCACTGGACAGGCATACTCAGCACTCGGGTGACCAATATCGGATCACATATCACCTTTAAGGGGTATTGGCCATGCGTGGATGGGCGATACCAGCCTTCACAATCCTCACCTCCACTATGCAGCATGCTGGCTACCTTGCATAAAGACAAACAATCAAACCAAAAACCACCTCCAGAGGAAGCCTTAATAGGCAAAAATAGTAAAATGAAAAAAAAAAAGGCTTCCACCACAGCAAAAAGTTCACTGAGAAATTCTGTTAAAATGTAGGCTTTAATAAAATGAAGAAATAAAAAGCACAAATTGTGCTGTTCAAGTTGCAGGTCAAACAGGATAAGTGCTTTCAATTAAAAAACCTTCTTCAGATCCTAGTGTGTAGACCTGACTTACTGCTGTTAAATAAAGATCCTTAATTGCTCAACCAATCACATACAGCAATCAGATGCACGCCTTTCTTAAGCCTCCATTTCATTTCTTAATTAGGCTTCTCTCTTTCAAAATAGGTTTAATAGGAACTACTCTGAGTCATGGAAATAAATTAGCTCTGAGGTTCATGATCCATTTGCTTTCTTCCTTTTCAGTTTTGTTGACAATGTCTCCTCCACGGAGGTTAGTAGTCACAGTTGAGATAACCATAAAGCTAAATGAATGCCCTGGATTTTCAGACACATGTCCATATAGGGCATTGATTACCAGTTTATTCTTGATGTCTAACAGGTGGCGAAGTATCCGTTCCTTAAACTTTCTATTGGTCTTTCATACATAATAGGCTTGGCACAAATTACAGGTGCCAATGTATATAACATTCTTGGTGTTGCAGTTAGCAAAACCAGAGTACTTATAGCATTTGTTAGTTACCGGGTGAACAAAACTGTTGGAACATTTAATGTGGCTGCAAGCTTTGCAAAAGCCACATTTCCAAGTTCCTAACCTATTTCTTCCTTCTGTACTCTGCTTATTAGGTATTCCATCATAGTTGCACAATAAAGCCTTTAAGTTCTTCTTGTTTTTATAACCAAACTTAGGTGTTTCCCCTACAATTCTCTTAATTTTACTGTCAGCAGTTAAGACTGGCCAAAATTTCTTGATGGTTTCACGGACATCAAAGGAGTCAGTGCTGTAGGTCATCATGCATCTGACACTGTTGCTGTTCCCACCTTTCTTCACATCACTCTGCTTCTGTTTCGAGTAGTACGGTTGCCCTTTGTTGTATCGAATGGACATTGCTTTGCCTTTACTCATGACTAATTGTTTTTCATTGTAGCCACTTGAAGCAAAATTCTGTAAGAGTTTGTCTTGTTCCTAAAGAAAATCATCATTGTCAGTACAGAGCTTGGATATCCTGGTCACTTGATTTTCAACAATATTCTGAAAAACATGTCTCGGATGCATGCTACTGTAGTATAGCATATGGTTCCTCCAGTTTGGTTTCCTGAATATAGTGGTGCCGAGTCCTTTGCTTTTATTTATTGAAATTCTCACGTCTAAGAAATCGATCTCATTTGCTGATGTTTTCACTTCGAATCTTAGAAAGCTAGTCGTACTTGTTAAATAATTGACTAAATCATTTAGGCGTTGCATACTGCCCTTCCATAGGAATATAACATCATCCACAAACCTGTTGTAAAAGATGATGCATTCCTTCCATTCATTTTTCGTATCCATTTCCCATTGCCTTTCCCATTCAGCTAGGACTATATTGGCATAGCTGTTTGCACAGGGGGTGCCCATGGCTACCCCCCATTTCTGCCAATAGTAGCTCTCACGGTAGAGGAACACATTGCTCTCCAGGACCAATTCCAGGAAGCTGCATACTAGATTCACATCCATGTTTACTTCAAAGTGAGAGGCAAAGTCCCTTACTGCTTCTATTCCTAGATCATTGGGTATGCAAGTGAATAAATTGTTGACGTCCATAGTCACCAAAATGATGTTGTCTATGGAACTTTATTGCTCCATTCTTTCATACAGTCTCTCCAGCAGCCGGCCAGTGTCCCTCAATACAGTATGTGCGAAAGGCAACAACTTCTTGAGTTCAGTTTCCTCATAGATTGAAATGGGCTCAGTGACCCATCCTCTCCCTGAAACTATCGGTCTCAGAAGGGGGTCAACACTGTTCTTATGAATCTTAGGCAACCCTTTGATAACAGGTATAGTTGGATATACCATTTCAAGAAAGTCATATAGATTTTATCAATTGCTCTGGTCATTAATTTGTCATACAGGACATTCTTTACTGAGGACATCAGTCTGTCTACTTGATACTTCTCGATTTTGTGGTTTGTATCACTATGGCTTAACATATCCTGCATTTTCCGGGCATACTATATTGAATTCATCACTATTAAAGCTCCTCCTTTGTCAGCTGGCCTGAAAATAACTTCTTTCATTGTTTGCAATTCTTTTAATGCCTGAAACTCATCCTGTGTTAAATTGTAGTAGTGTTTATTTTTTCCTTTTGACCTCCGTTCAAACACCTCATTCTCACATAACCGTAAGAACATCTCCACAGTGGGATGATTGCTGGGGACAAAGGAACTTGGTTTTTTCAACACAGACGATGTATAGTTTGTACCAGTATTTTCATTGTCAAAAAGACACTTCAACGTAACGTTCCTACCAAAGCACCTTAAGTCTGTCACTAACTCACTCAGGTCAGAACGTATTGAGGGTATGAAGCTCATGCCTCTTTGCAGAACACTCTTTTGGGTAGCTGTCAGCTCATAATCGGAGATATTAATTACCAACGTAATTGATTCATCTAAGCTCATTGAGGTTCCTAAGTTACCTTTCTCTTTTTCCTCTCTCTGCTTTCTGACCTGGATCTCCCGACATTTTTCTGTGTTAATAAAAAAGGGAGTTGCTGTAACAAAGGTGCATGGACAGATCCCTTCTTTGGTATTACGCTCAGAACTATTTCACTTGAAGGCTGAATGCTTCCTGCCGATGCAGTGTCTATATTTGCTGCATTATCATTTTCCGTTAGCGATGCAATGACCTCAAGCATGCCAGAGTCATTGTTAACTATACTACCATTAGTCCTCTTGTTAGGAGTATTGCGAGAGGCTTATTCATGATGTTGCCCATTAGTGTGTATATTACTATGTACTTCAGCTTGTATATTCACACTAGAAACAGTCCTGCGTGTCACAGGTACATTTCCCATGTTGTCAGAGTGTTCTTTTCTATCTGGTGCTCTCTTATCCCTCGGCCACTCAAACAGGCGACCGTTAGTAAAATCAAAATAATCTCTCTTCAGTTTGTTAATTTTTATATTTTTCAATTTGTTCTCATAGGTTTCCAATTTATCTTGCAGGGTTTCTAGCTTAAACAAGCAGCTATCGGGTAATCTCATAGTTTCCATTTGCTTTTGCTTACATTCATTAAGAGCAGAAACCTCATCTTCATGTGGCTTAAAGTAGTTTATTAGCAGCTGCATGTATCGGAAGCTTGTCTCTATGTTAATCTCCTGCCATTTGGCCAGGAGATCGGGGAAGGTGTTCCCATAGCTGGGCATAGACCTAATTCTCAATCCCCTTGGTATCACATTGTGATGTAGACAAGCTTCCATGTGAAATCGCTGCCATTGCAGCCTCTTGAGCTTATAGGCTGCATTCTCAACTTCAGTAAAGATGTTATCAAATTCTTCATTACAGTCTGTAATCAGTTCCTGATTCACACCAGTCTTTATATTGATATCAAATAAAGGAATTTGTGAAACCGAGGGGATTGAGAATTAGGTGTATGCCCAGCTATGGGAACACCTACCCCGATCTCCTGGCCAAATGGCAGGAGATTAACATAGAGACAAGCTTCCGATACATGCAGCTGCTAATAGACTACTTTAACATGAAGATGAGGTTTCTGCTCTTATTGAATGTAAGCAAAAGCAAATGGAAACTATGAGATTACCCGATAGCTGCTTGTTTAAGCTAGAAACCCTGCAAGATAAATTGGAAACCTATGAGAACAAATTGAAAAATATAAAAATTAACAAACTGAAGAGAGATTATTTTGATTTTACTAACGGTCGCCTGTTTGAGTGGCCGAGGGATAAGAGAGCACCAGATAGAAAAGAACACTCTGACAACATGGGAAATGTACCTGTGACACGCAGGACTGTTTCTAGTGTGAATATACAAGCTGAAGTACATAGTAATATACACACTAATGGGCAACATCCTGAATAAGCCTCTCGCAATACTCCTAACAAGAGGACTAATGGTAGTATAGTTAACAATGACTCTGGCATGCTTGAGGTCATTGCATCGCTAACGGAAAATGATAATGCAGCAAATGTAGACACTGCATTGGCAGGAAGCATTCAGCCTTCAAGTGAAATAGTTCTGAGCGCAATACCAAAGAAGGGATCTGTCCATGCACCTTTGTTACAGCAACTCCCTTTTTTATTAACACAGAAAAATGTCAGGAGATCCAGGTCAGAAAGCAGAGAGAGGAAAAAGACAAAGGTAACTTAGGAACCTCAATGAGCTTAGATGAATCAATTACGTTGGTAATTAATATCTCCGATTATGAGCTGACAGCTACCCAAAAGAGTGTTCTGCAAAGAGGCTTGAGCTTCATACCCTCAATACGTTCTGACCTGAGTGAGTTAGTGACAGACTTAAGGTACTTTGGTAGGAACGTTACGTTGAAGTGTCTTTTTGACAATGAAAATACTGGTACAAACTATACATCATCTGTGTTGAAAAAACCAAGTTCCTTTGTCCCCAGCAATCATCCCACTGTGGAGATGTTCTTACGGTTATGTGAGAATGAGGTATTTGAACAGAGGTCAAAAGGAAAAAATAAACACTACTACAATTTAACACAGGATGAGTTTCAGGCATTAAAAGAATTGCAAACAATGAAAGAAGTTATTTTCAGGCCAGCTGACAAAGGAGGAGCTTTAATAGTGATGAATTCAATACAATATGCCCAGAAAATGCAGGATATGTTAAGCCATAGTGATACATACCACAAAATCGAGAAGTATCAAGTAAACAGATTGATTTCCTCAGTAAAGAATGTCCTATATTACAAATTAATGACTAGAGCAATTGATAAAAATCTATATGACTTTCTTGAAATGGTATATCCAACTATACCTGTTATCAAAGGGTTGCCTAAGATTCATAAGAACAGTGTTGACCCCCCTCTGAGACTGATAGTTTCAGGGAGAGGATGGGTCACTGAGCCCATTTCAATCTATGTGGAAACTGAACTCAAGAAGTTGTTGCCTTTTGCACATACTGTATTGAGGGACACTGGCCAGCTGCTGGAGAGACTGTATGAAAGAATGGAGCAAGAAAGTTCCATAGACAACATCATTTTGGTGACTATGGACGTCAACAATTTATTCACTTGCATACCCAATGATCTAGGAATAGAAGCAGTAAGCGACTTTGCCTCTCACTTTGAAGTAAACATGGATGTGAATCTAGTATGCAGCTTCCTTGAATTGGTCCTGGAGAGCAATGTGTTCCTCTACGGTGAGAGCTACTATTGGCAGAAATGGGGGGTAGCCATGTGCACCCCCTGTGCAAACAGCTATGCCAATATAGTCCTAGCTGAATGGGAAAGGCAATGGGAAATGGATACGAAAAATGAATGGAAGGAATGCATCATCTTCTACAATAGGTCTGTGGATGATGTTATATTCCTATGGAAGGGCAGTATGCAACGGCTAAATGATTTTGTCAATTATTTAACAAGTACGACTAGCTCTCTAAGATTTGAAGTGAAAACGTCAGCAAATGAGATCGATTTCTTAGACGTGAGAATTTCAATAAATAAAAGCAAAGGAATCGGCACCACTATATTCAGGAAACCAAACTGGAGGAACCATATGCTATACTACAGTAGCATGCATCCGAGACATGTTTTTCAGAATATTGTTGAAAATCAAGTGACCAGGATATCCAAGCTCTGTACTGACAATGATGATTTTCTGCAGGAACAAGACAAACTCTTACAGAATTTTGCTTCAAGAGGCTACAATGAAAAACAATTAGTCATGAGTAAAGGCAAAGCAATGTCCATTCGATACAACAAAGGGCAACCGTACAGAAGCAGAGTGATGTGAAGAAAGGTGGGAACAGCAACAGTGTCAGATGCATGATGACCTACAGCACTGACTCCTTTGATGTCCGTGAAACCATCAAGAAATGTTGGCCAGTCTTAACTGCTGACAGTAAAATTAAGAGAAATGTAGGGGAAACACCTAAGTTTGGTTATAAAAACAAGAAGAACTTAAAGGCTTTATTGTGCAACTATGATGGAATACCTAATAAGCAGAGTACAGAAGGAAGAAATAGGTTAGGAACTTGGAAATGTGGCTTTTGCAAAGCTTGCAGCCACATTAAATGTTCCAACAGTTTTGTTCACTCGGTAACTAACAAATGCTATAAGTACTCTGGTTTTGCTAAGTGCAACACCAAGAATGTTATATACATTGGCACTTGTAATTTGTGCCAAGCCTATTATGTAGAAAAGACCAATAGAAAGTTTAAGGAACGGATACTTTGCCATCTGTTAGACATCAAGAATAAAGTGGTAACCAATGCCCTATATGGACGTGTATGAAAATCCAGGGCATTCATTTAGCTTTATGGTTATCTCAACTGTGACTACTAACCTCTGTGGAGGAGACATTGTCAACAAAACTGAAACGGAAGAAAGCAAATGGATCATGAACCTTAGAGCTAATTTATTTCCGGGGCTCAACAGAGTAGTTCCTATCAAACCTATTTTGAAAGAGAGAAGCCTAATTAAGAAATGAAATGGATGCTTAAGGAAGGCGTGCATCTGATTGCTGTATGTGATTGGTTGAGCAATTAAGGATCTTTATTTAACAGCAGTAAGTCAGGTCTACACACTAGGATCTGAAGAAGGTTTTTTTAACTGAAAGCGCTTATCCTGTTTGACCTGCAACTTGAACAGCACAATTTGTGCTTTTTATTTCTTCATTTTATTAAAGCCTACATTTTAACAGAATTTCTCAGTGAACTTTTTGCTGTGGTGGAAGCCTTTTTTTTTCATTTTGCATAAAGACATGTGCTACACTGTGATGTTGGACATGCTACACATACATATCCTGATCTGAAAGACATACATCATGGACAGCCACCGTCCTGCTACAAGGACCGCCACATGCTGGACAGATCCCTGTGCCATACATGTTACATACTCCTGCCATACCATGCAACCCTGTCCATCAAAGCTGCACATGTCATCTCTGTCATACATGGTGCGATGACTGCATGGTAGATGCATTATTAACTGTCTGGATCAGTAATGTGACACTGATGCACCATGCGGTGGCAAAATGACTGTCGGATACAGCTAGAAAACCTTTCCCATACATGCTATAGTTGATAACCATCCCTGCGAATGACGTCCGGCTAGCCATTGTCCCATGTCTATTACATGTGCAACACAGGCAATACGTGGCAAGATGTTGAACTGCTGTACAGTGCCGTGTAGATGTATATGGCAAAACACATGCATGTAAAAGTTGCCGTGTGTATCTGTGCATTGTCACTGCTCATGTCCATTAAGGCAGTGTATGTGTTATGTGACATATACACAGCATCAAGGTCAACAGCATTACTGTGGACACATCCAGGCATGTGCTGATAGGTTAGAACACCAGTACAGGCAAACAGACATGCCCACATCAAGACAGCATTCACATGGAGTATGAACAATGTAATGAATTGACACACATATATGGTGATGATATCCAATGCATAACGGGTGTTACATGTGTGTGACACAAACATGTGAGTTGTGTCAGTGTCATGACGATTTGCAAAGATAACTGTTCAGATGTACTAGATTTAATACAAATGTATGTGCAGCTGTATCTCTGTACATCTCTGTGATACTGTGACCTGTCTCCATCATTATGTCTTCCAGATAATGCCTCATTCATGCCTGCCAGCGTATAGCCACCTGGAGGATGATGCCCTCATCCCATACCTCCATGAGAACTATGAGGTGTTGTTCAGCCATGTGCCACTGCATGCCCAGCAGCATGACGACCTGTGGCAGGACCTTCGCAGGAGAGTTAATGATGTGGGTGGCCATAACCGCAACCTACCTGCAGGTGCGCAGACACTGCATGGACCTGATGCGAAATGCAAAACAGCGTGCCAATGCAATCGCCAGAGAATAAGGTGGAACAGGTGGTGGGCCACCAACCCAGCCCCCACTCACACCTACCGAGGAGCTACTGACCAGCCTGGGGACACCCTCAGAACAGCATCCACAAACACTAGCTGCCATCGTGGAGGTGGATGTCTCCCAACCAATGAGCCTGGAGTTGCCTGGTAAGTCACTACTGCACATATGACTATTATATCCCATTTAGTTGCATGTGTCACTGTACAATATGTAATGTAACATTGTATGCAAGGAATGTTTACACACATGCCGCATACTACAGTATGCTACCCTGTGTATGCACACATGTGCATACTATATGCTATTGTACAGGCGAATGTGTTAACATGCACAGTGCACCCTGTGGCTGTCATACAATCATGGATAATGTTCAAACTGCTGTGTCACCCCTATACAGGTACCTCTGGCGTGCCACACAGACATCAGTCCATTGCAGGTGAGACAGTTATCAGTATCAGGCATGTTAATGCATATATCTATATGCCATGTGGCCAGTTAACACATGTACACATAATGTATGGTCCAGTCACGATATACAGGTCACATCTGTTATCATTCACACTGGCTACCCATGTGCAATATACACAAACTAAATGAAACACTGACATGAAACCACATTATCTGACATTGCTAGATGTGTGGACAGCTGTGCATACAACGGTGGAGGTGTTCAATGTAGGCATATGTTCTATACATTGGAACAACACATGTGTGTGATGTGCCATCTGATATGTCCCAGACATGTAGTGTTCCGGCTGCAATATTGTCTCACTATCCCATAATACATACCCCACATACCAAACATACAACCCATTGTCTGCATAGCCCTGTGGACAGTGACATATCTGACATCTATGGGTGTATGTCATATGGGACAACACAGACATGTGAGATAGATGGCCATCACAAACATTTGGCCAACACATGTTCACACATGGCCATGGAGGATGGCCAGAGACATGTAGCCACACAGTAGTTGTGATATGTATACACCCTGTTGCACATTGTCCATACATGGTCCAACTATAGCCTTAGTTGACTGATTATATTGTTGATGTGGAACACTGGACATCCTAAAAGCCTGTGCACAGCTAGTGGATGTGTCACTTAATTTGACTGTATAAGATGTGTTGAACCTCACGACTGTGTCATAGTATGACAGTAGTCACCTGTACAGCTTCCACAGGCATTGACACCACATCAGGCCACAGATACCGTACATTTCCCTTGCTGCTGTAGAACATCACTGTCAGCCGTGCACCTCGTGTGTGTGGTACATTAATGTCATGTGGGACTTGGTGTATTGAAAAGTCGGCCATGTGTGGACATGGTTGCCAGGTAGCTAAGACTTTGTAGTAGTTGTGCAGGGGTGTCATCCGTAGATCTTCCAGTGACCTGTCACATGACACAGCATGGTTTGTTGTGTATACACCTCAGTGACGTGGGTCACAATCCACAGTTATGTAATGTGTATGCACACAGTTATGGCTATGCACTGTGTGCGTATTACACACTGTATAGCAATACAGATGCCTCATGATGCCATGCAATGGCACAGTGTCTGTACTTCACACTGTATAGCAATGTAGACGCCTCACACTACCCTTCAATGCTCATGCACATTTGCTAAAAGTGCATTCTATCTGTAGGACATACAGACAACACTGCAATGTGATACCCATTACAACGCTGTACATGTGTCAGGACACCATTGTGTCAGACATGTATGCATGTCAATGCACACGTCAGCAGATTACATGTCAAGGTCACTGCAGCCATGTGTACTGTTAACCTGTGCTGGTCCACATGGTGTATCACAGAGATGCATGATTACTACCATGATTGTGTGAACTGCATGACTACTGATATGACACCTGCTTGCTGTTGTGTGCAACCCAGAGAGGTATGCTAACTACCACTATTAATGTCTGAGCTGCATGCCGTCTGCTGTATCACATGCATGCTGCATGCCGTCTGTCAAATCACATGCATGGTGTGTCTGTGTGTCTGTGTGTGTCTATTGTAATGTAGAGTCTTTCTTTGCATTCACAGGTGATGTACGTGCGTTACCCTCCTGCGGACCATCTGATGTTAGTGTCCCCACAGATACTAGCAGTGATGAACATATGCATGAGGTACAGGCAGGGTTGTCAGAGGCTGAATCTGTGCCAATGGTTGCCATCCCAGCTATGTCCCCCTCTTCCCCGCATACAGTTCTCATGCCAACACACACCCCATCACCAGTGGCCATAGAGGAAGGACAGTCAGTGTGTGTTAGCTTGGAACAGGAACGTGTGGTGGCTACAGAAGGTGTGTCTCCACACCATGGTGTCAGTGTAATGACTGCAGATGTGCCACACAGGCATGTGGCCAGTGCTGCTCATAGGAGGACCTCTGGCAGACATGCACCTGCAGGACAGAGCCCAGCAGCTGGTGTCACCAGACGCATGTTCCAGACTGTAATGGCGGCACAGGCACATGCTGAACGGCAGAACACAGAAGGGCAGAGGCTTCAGAGGACTGCTTTACGCACTCTAAAAGACAACATCTAGGTATTGGCAAATGCTCAACAGCAGATTGCTGATGTTCTGGGCAGGTGATTGGGTGACATGGTTGGAATCCTTGACCGTGGCATGGTAATCCGCAAGCATGAGCTGTCTGTGCTGGAACATCTGGTAGGAGTGAGGCATAGACCACGTGGACGTAGGCCAGCTACACCACCTAGTGCAGGAAAATGTGAACGAGCAACCTTACATGCTAGCTCCCATAGTGCCGGTAGCAGTAGCAGTGCAGCTGGTGCTGCACTGTCCACACCAGGACACAGCAGGCCACATGGACGTGGCCCTGGACGTTCCCAGTGGGGACACAGTTCCAGTGGACATGTGTCATCAGACAGTAGCCAATCTGTATCTCCGCCTGATAGTGCCCATGCAACTCCTGGCAGGCACAGGTCACGTGGCCGTGGCCGGACACAGTGAGCTGTACATCCTGGTCTGTACAATCTGGAGCTGTCAATAATACCCCTGTGTAGGCCTGACAAAAGGCAGAACTGTGTGCACACATACACGCTCACAGCAGAAACATCTGTAGGACACCGCAACACCCACATGCATAACGACCACACATGTCCAATCAGATCACTGGACCTTACCCACACATGATGTCATCCACAGGTGCAGCCTATGCCCCTGGCAAACATTATCACCCTGTGCATATGATGATGCCTGTGCCGCATCCCTGTCATCCACACCTTTGGTGCAGGGACATGCTCATATGGTCTGAGGCACAGGGTGAACAGAATAGTGAGATAAGTGTATATTACATTAGTTGTGTACTGTTGACACACACCAGACATACCATGTAGTAAGGTTTATAATGCATTGTTATATGTTCACAGTATGTGTCTTGGTAACAACGGTAACAGCATGTTGGTAATTATGCCCTGCTTCCCTTCTTAAGGTCTAATTGCATGTGCCATTACGTTACAGTGTTTGCAGTTGGAGTGCATTGTTGTATGTTCACAGTATGTGTCTTGGTAACAACAGTAACAGCATGTTGGTAATGATGCCCTGCTTCCCTCCTTAAGGTTTACTTGCATGTGTCAATAAGTAGCAGTGTTTGCAGTTTTACATGTGTAAATGTGGAGTACTCACAGGCATGTATGGCAATACCAGCATGCTATACGTAGCCTCAACTTCACTGTTAGAAAGGCTACCATTCCACAGATGTCCACACATCTACTGATCCAGAAGCATGTGGGCTGTTTAATAGGCTACAGTGGCTAGAGACGTGACATCTATACCAGGTCACATCACAGGTATGGTGACATGGTGCGGGGGGTTTACACAGCAGTCTGGCCAATGATAACGTTAGAGGCCACTTGATAGCATGAGGCCTCACTGTGTAGCAGTAATACCCTGTCACATTACAGGATGAGAACACACACACAGACATACACAGAAACACACAGTAACATGCCCACACTCACAGGGTCAACAACACTATAATGCACACTCAATAGTGCTGAGGTGAGGACCCCTGCCTATGTGGTAATCGCCCTCACAGTATTGTGCATCCACACAACGCGACACAGAGAATGAACATGTACAGGTAGCCAGTAAGGCTGAGACTGATGGCATCAACAGGGTAGTAGACTGCATCACCATGAGGGGTTAGGGATCCTGTCTGTTCTGTATGGTACTATACACCCTCACTCCATGCACCAGACAGCCATACATACATACACACACACACACACACACACACACACACACACACACACACACACACACTGTGGAGTCCACAAATGACATTCACATACAGATAGCTGACATGTGTGTGATACACACACCACCCCTGCCTACATCATGCTTTCTACACTGCAGTGTGTACAGATCTCTACAACAGTGTACAGGGGTGTGTAACAATTGGGATGTATTCCCCACCATATGTGACATATATGGTCACACAAGCAAACATACATGGCAGTACTGTGAATGATACACCTGCTATATGATGATACATCTGACAGACATGCAGCAGTACTGGCCGCATTATGTGTACCAACGCTACCTTCGGCAATTGTGCTGCTATATGCACACAGGTGGATGTAAGTGTTACAGGTGTCAAGTGATTTACAGTCAGTAACACCCTGACCGCTGTGTAGGTTGTATGTCTTCACCTTCAAGTAACAGTAACATAGCATACTGTTTGCACATGTAATGGTAGGATGGCTTGTGACACACCTGTGAGCCGTCTTTGGCAAACATCCATCTGCAAAGGTGGATCACCACTTTATGTACACACATCCATCCATACCTGATGTACATCCTACCGTACTGTCAGTATTTCACCATATACAGGTGTCAATGATGGGGCTGCATTGCAACTGCATGTTGTAGTTAGGCACAGATGAATTATACATCAGCTACTGCACATGCATGGTAGCTGCATGCACACCACTACATGTACATGTGTGTTGGCCCTACATGCCTGTCATGTAGCCATGTTTGTATGCATTGCAATTGGTGGACATGTGTGATGACATACATAACACATGGACTGTTGTATGATATGATGGTTGTCATGGGTAACTAGTACAGAGGGAATGTTACCTCTGTCAACATTGCTACCTTATGTACTGTTAGCATTCAACAGCCATGGACCTACCTTCCATGTGCATGCGTGTGATTGCTCTAGCCATTTGTCTGCACGGAGGACAGCAAAAACTATGCTATGTACATATGTGTTGTGTATGTGTGGTCCATGTACATATCCACTGCGATTATGTGTATGTCATATCCAAACATGAGTGTTCTTTGGTGTACACCGACAGTCATCTGTTACAGCTGGGTAAGACTCAGGGCCCCTGTTATGTGTAGAGCCGACCTGGTTATGAACAGTGGTATCATAGCATTGCATGACACATGATGGAACCCTGTCAGTACATGTGTAGTCTGCGCAGTTGCTGTAGACCTATGTACAGTCCACTGGTCATGAGTCACATGGTGTTGTAGTAATTTATGGATGTGTGTTGCTGGTCCAATGACATGGTGATGTCTGAGGGCTACATAGTAGAATGCGGCATTTACCACTGTGATCTGCACCTGAGACATCTGTGATGGCTCTTGAGTGTGTACTGGTCAGTACATGTGAGTGGCCTTCATGTACGTGGGGACAGTAACACCAAACTGTGCCCTTCCGTGTTTAGAATCCATGTGCATGTAAGACAGCCCTTCACTACTACTAAGTGTGTGAGCATGCCCAGTACGCCATTGTGTAGATGGACACACAGTACATTCCAAACTGTGCCCTTCCGTGTTTAGAATCCGTGTGCATGCAAGACAGCCCTTCGCTACTACTAAGTGTGTGAGCATGCCCAGTACGCCGTTGTGTAGATGGACACACAGTACATTCCACATGGATGTGTGATACTAAGTGTGTGAGCATGCCCAGTGACACCTTGTGTCAGTTAGGTGCCTCTGTGTATGGACATGGCCATTGACATCCTGTATAGCGATGGTGGTCATCCAGGCAACAGATGTCCATACCCCATGTCAGGATGGATTCCTACATTGAACACAATGGTTGACTGTCTTGAAGGGTGTACTGTCTGTGGCACGTCACGTATCTATGTAGTGTTGTGATAGTGCTCCGTAGATAGGCAGTTGTCCCGCTCACACCACCGCCGTGTGTTTGTCTACATCTACCTTGGGACAGTAATATGCTTTTAGACTGCTCACTCTCTATACATTCCCTATCGGCGTCTTTGCCTTTGTGGATGATGTCATCGACCTAGAAGTATGCCTCTGCGAGTGCTGTGTTCCAGTAATCTCAGTAGCGTGTTCTGTAACTGCATAATGCTGTAGTGTGATAAGGTAGTTAGGTGTATGTTCGACTCCCAGCCCTGACAAGTGTGTGTGTGTTTCCAGCTGCCTGGGGACAGAGTAATGCTTTTAGATGGCTCACTCCCCATACATTTCCTATCGGCGTCTTTGCCTTTGCTGATGTTATCCACCTAGAAGTATGACTGTGGGAATGCGGTGATGCTGAAATTCAGTAGCGCATTCTGTTACTGCATAATGGTGTAGTGTGGTAGGCTAGACAGGTAGGTGCTCGATTCCAAGACATGGCAGGTGTGTGTGTTTGGCAGTCATACCATATGTGTTGTTATCTGTGGGTGGCTAGCTGCGGGATGTGTTCAGTGTGTTTTGTTGCTGACCTCTATAGTGTCCATAGCCCACATATTCTGCCAAGACACTGGGTTGTCAATACATACACTCGCCAATAGGTCTGGTGAGTAAATGTCAGCAGCCCTACTCTTACCCTTGATACGGTCTGACCCGTGTGACTCAACAAAACACACGTGCCTTGATAGTAACAACAGTACATGATGCAGGTGGCACATGTAGTTTCCTTTTCATTCCTGTCTAATGCTTTGCTGTCATGTGGTCTGCTGTTGTAATATAAATGCAATATCTACATATGCGTGTACATGTATATGTGTGTATGTATATATATATATATATATATATATATATATATATATATATATATATATATTTATATATATATATTTATATATATATATATATATATATATATATATATATATATATATATATCCATGTATATATGTATACAAATAATATATATGATATATGTAGATATAGAGATAGACATAGATGTGAACATATATGTCTGGGGACATCAGCACTGTTGAATGTTTGTGCCAGATGATCTGTACATGATAACCTGGGATCTATGTATATCTGCCATGGCGTGGTGGTAATGCACATCGTCTGTAGTGTGCAGGGTCACGGGTTGTAGTTGTGTAGACACCGGTTATGTTGTTGCTGGGAAGACCATGAGACATTGAATATGGTGATAGTAAGGCACCTGTTGCCAGTTGTGTACGGATCTGAGTGACACTGAGCAGTGGTTATTAATTTGGAGGTTCGGTATGGGTCATATAACTATTCATTAGAAGACTATACTATGCAGATGAGGTTGACAATAGTGTATCCTATTTATCACCATGGTGTGATGCAGGTCCCTGGAGTGTATGCGTGTAGTCAGCTGGATGCAGGGCGCAAATATAGTTGACAGCATGGGAGGGGGGTCTGGCATACTGTAAGTACATTGCAGAACTGTGCCTTGGGAGTGCTCCTGCTTTAGCACACCTAAGCTAGGGGTGTGTCTATACCTGCCTGGTGACATTGGGAGGGATGACAGCAGTGGTGGGGTAGTCAGGGTGTACAGGTTGCACAAACAGCTGTTGATCAGCACAATCAGCAGATGACATGGCCAGCCTGCACCTGAACAGTATGGTAATGTGAGCAAGCAGCATACACACAGGTTTCTTCCGCACTCTACACCACCGGTGTATACCTGTGCGGACATTTCACGACACAGTCCAACCAAATGAGAAGGGCTGCAGCAGGCAACATATACCAACATGTGCAGGAGGCTAGGGCAGTGAGGATGTGTATGCTGCCGAACAACCCTTACTGGGATGACATAAAACTTTATAGACCCAGGGTGACTTACCAGGGGCTACATGGGCTGGGGATGGTGGAGCACTATGGGGTGGACAGAGACCTCCTACAGCGGCTTGTTGACCTGTGTCTACTACACCTGACACATCAAACAGGCCGAGGGAAACCCATCACAGTGGATACCACAGTATGTGTTGGCCTAGGTGTACTAGCCACAGGTATCTCACACAGCACAACTGGGGATATCACATGGGTATCTCACAGGCATCTGCATCCAGAGTATTGCACCAGTTCGCAGACACCATGTCAACACATGCTAGTGAGCACGTACATGTCCTCACCACACGTGATTAGTAGACCAGCAATATGCATCAGTTCAACCACATGGATGACTACCCTGGGGTACTGGGTGCTATAGCCTGCACACACATACACATGGAAGCACCACCCAGTGAGCTGGGTAGGGCCTACAGTCACTGCAGGGGCATACCCTCGAACAGCTAGGCCATATGTGATGACCAGGGCATGAGATTGAATGTGTGTGCTGTCTGCCCTGGAAGCTATGATGATTCCGATATATGGTTTCTGACACAGCTGTACCACACCAATGCCAATATGGACATCCCCTACAGTCTCCTAGTGGGGGATGCTGGGTAAACACTGGTGTCGTGGCTGATGACACCCAACAGCAATGCAGACACACCTGAACACTCACACCATAATGAGGCAGATGCACAGGCAAGACATATAACTGTGCATGTGTTTGGGATGCTCAGTTGACGGTTCTGGTATCTGGACACATCTGGTGGAGCCCTGCAGTATTCACTATCTACATGCATACAAGTTGTTATGGTATTTGCTATGCTACACAATCTTATCCTGCAGTAACAGTTGCAGCAGGAACAGCATGGGGCAGGGCCACACAGTCCAACACCACTGCCAAGGCCTGTACAGGCACAGTGTGACTTGGTGAAGGAACTACCTGAGCAGGGCATAGTCGGCGAAAGCCTGTGCACAGTATGACCTGCCCTTGGCAAAGAGGCAACACAAGGCATATGCACTGACACAGTAGGTACCCACGGATTTCCCCTCTCTGACCCGCACACAGTACAATGGATGCCAAACATGACACTACCTGTGCTCGGCCATGTATAGGAGGTGCACTGTGTGCATCCAACATAGGCATCCCTCCAGCACTGTCCTCGAGTCCAGAACACACCCAGGGTATGTCTATTGACCTAACAATTGGCAGTTGTATTAGAATGTGTATTTACCCATTGCTATGGTATGTATGTGAGCATACAAGTGACTGTGGTGGCCGAATGTTAGGGGAGCAGACAGTACACATTCATAGTGGCACCATGACCTCTGTAGCACATACGGGGGTCACAATGGTAGCCAGTAGTTCATAGGGTGTCCTAACCCACTGCAGATTATGGGCTGACCATCATGTGTGTCCATACAGCCCACACACGTTCCATGCAGCTGGACAGATGTGGACCAATACAGACAAATGATATACAATGGCCTATGGATATGCCCAATGAATGACCCCAACCCCCTAAGACACACACAGACTACGGCAGGCCAGGCAGTTAGATGTAGGTTGTGTAAGCTAGGACGCCCAACACCACTATGCTGGTATTTAAATCTGGGAACTGACGTACACTGGTATCCCTCCAACCAGCAATTTAGGTAGGTCCACACACTGACATGCAGTACCTGGCATACCTGTACAGTAGCAGCAGATGTGTACAACTGTCAGCTGTGCCCCCCGTCAAACCTACACATGTGAGAGTCATGTGCACCACCCACAGTGCTGTGTAGGACTGTGGTTGTGGTTGGATGTCCCCCCACGCTATGCAGACATGTAGCAACTGTCAATGCCACATGACCATTAGCTACCCTGCAGACACAGTATGACACCTGTCTGTGTAGAACGGAGGGGTCAGCAACACAGTACTAACTATCTGGACATGTGACACATGCGATACAGTTGACCATACTTGGCATGCTCACACACATGACGGTATGACGGTAATGTCGGTTGACAACATGCATAACAGTCATACTGGGCATGCTCACACACTGAAACACAGGATGGCCATGCATGCATACACCAGTGGTCCGGACATATCTGCCAGTACATTGTTATACTGTTGGATGACTGCGCTGTATGGTGTGTGTGTGGTCTATTGTCTGTGCATATGCCATGGTCTATTGTTAATTCACATGAGCTATGTGCGCAGGGTACTGCTACCAACACGTGAATAGGGCGGTTCTTTGTTTGCGGACAGACCAACACCTTTGGATACGGACTGGGTAAGGCACATTCCAGCAGGTGGGAATAGTTGTGCATGGGTTTGCACAATGTTAAGCACTGCTGACCTCTGGTCACAGCACCTTATATCTGTTTAGACTCCACATTTCTTTGACAGTGCACTACTTGCATACTGGTAGACAAACACGCTTACAGCCGCTCGCTCACCGACATTTCTGCTTACATTTGTCACTCACGCTGGGTGTGTGTGATCCCTTGTCATGTGTATTACATCAGACTACATGACTACAGTATCGGGTATGTGTAACTATTTGGCGACGGCAGGCATTCGACTGTACGGACTCGACAGCCTGTCCAGTGATGTAATCATATTATATGCGTGTTCCTCATATGATCTGCTCCCATCTGCCTGATACATGGGAACCAATATTCTGCAATGCTGACATGTGACTATGATTTTGTTAACGCAGCTGTCCACCTAGTCATGCTACCGCATACCTACTGTACGTTTTCCACCTTTCAGATTGCACGACGGGAGACTGTAGGAGTGACACCTTTCTCACTTTGCATGGGACAGTCCCTCATTAGGCATATCTCATGTGACAATACCAGACCTCTCCACCAATTGGGGACACATTTCTACAGAATCAGGGACAGGTCAAGAAAACATCAGGGACACTTTTACAAAAGTAGTGCTATTAACTTGAAACATTGACAGAATGAGATAATATGACTTAATGCACATTTTCTGAAGTAAAAGAAGTTTATAACTTTTACTTATTGTCATTAAGTGTAATTCACCACCTTTCCTTCAAAAGTCACTAATGTTAGGAGGGATTAAGAGGGACAGAGTTAAACTTTTATAGATTAGTACTAAGCTAACTGCCCTTGCGAGCCATTTTAAGCTTAGCCAATTATCCCTTGTGAGACTCAAACCCTGCACCTTGTGTTTGTAAGGCAAACACCTTAACCATTAGGCCACCCTCCCAACCCTCAGTCAAACTCAGGGACGTACCTGAAATTCAGGGACAGTTGAGAGGTATGGACAATACTCTAGCCATTGCAACTGTCCTGATTAGGGGACAGTCTCATGTTGTACGTGTCTGTACTGGTTGCTTGTTACAGGACTTGTATACCTGACATGTCGATATGTTATATGTAGTAGCATAAGCAACTTTACTGCTGCTAGACTACACTTTGATTTGTGCCGATATGTATATTTCTGTACTATGCATGGCTGTAGGTATGTTCTGCCCTGGTACATCTGACATTTCTACAGAGCAGGTTCCACTTTGGCCATTCAGAATGGTGGCGACCCTATATGTAGAGCTATCATGTGTCAAGGCAACACATACCCACAGCCAGTAGTAAACTGATGACTTCCACGATTTGCATACGTTAAGGTTATTCATGTAGCATTATAATTGATAATACTGTTTCCTATTACATGTAGCTGTTTCTGATACAACAAATTAATTTCTGACACCACTACACACACTATATAGCCTCCTTTCCCGAACTCACAGGCCATGTGCCATAACTGTCATTTTGCAGGACACAACTGCCCAGACGGGTGTGTCCCTCGCAGGTGTACAGGTGTTGAACCACTTCTATTATGCTATCATCTACCTAAGGTGGTCAGCAAATTATGCAGTTTCTGTCACTAGCAGAACTCACATACCAATGGGTGTGAATGAACACTGTATCAGGAACAATGCATAACACCCTGTGGGACACATTTAGATGACTGGTTCTATTAACCAGACATATTTACAGTCACAGAGCATATGTATTCATTCACGTTTGTTGAGGTACATGCTGTTTATGACTCATACATGTTGTCATCTGTCATTACCTGTATTCTGCCACCTGTCCACCTAATATCACTAGTTCTGGAAGTGTTTAGTTGGACTTTGTTACATTCTGATACATAACTATGGACGTCCATGCTAATCGGGTACACGGCACTGATTTGGTCTCTATGTATTCCCCCAATGGTTTACAGACTATCCGGTAGATGTGCTCTTCAAGTTTGGGAGGTGTAAGC